>NC_046664.1:110853918-110874933 GCF_010883055.1 Belonocnema kinseyi
AAGCGTGTAAAAAGCACTTTCCAAAACCCTCATAAAAATTTTAAATCGCGTAATTAGAAAGGAAGTTACAGGCGTTTGAAACTACCCCTACAAGCATTGGGGTTGAAAATTCAACCCCGCCTCACTTGGGGAGGGTTGGTAATCCTGGTCTATAAGTGTGTGGATTAACTACTGTTGGGTAGGCGAACATATTCCCAGAATTTAGAGACAATCGAAAAACATGACTTTTTGAGTTGGGGCAGTTGAGGAATAATGGCCCCATATATATTATTGGTGTGAATATTATAATTATAAAATATCATATTAATATTAATGATTATTTGACTATTTTTTAATAGAAATCCCAAGTGGGCACAAAACTATGAAAATCCCAAGAACGAGCCTTGGACGTTCCTAGGACGTCCTATGTCAGGCCAATCAACGCCTTCAAGACGTCCAATGTCCTAAACATGACCTAAGGACGTCTTAAAGATATGGAAGTTCTCGGGACAACTTTCGTACTGACATTAGACGTTTTTAGAAAATTCCCCGGATGACTAAAAGGCATTTTATAAAACACGTCTTGGGGATGTCCCAAAGACGTCTCTAGGACATCCTTAATTTTTTTGCCCACTGGGATAGTTCAACTTTCAACTCAAACAATTAGTTTTCTGCAAAAAAAAAAAGATTTTGAATCAAATACATAAATTAAAAAAAAAGGTTGAAATTGTTTTCAACAAAATATCTAAATTTTTAAACAAAATATCTAAATTTTTAAACAAAAATTTAATTTTTATCCAAAAGGCTGAATGGGATACTAAGAAAACGGAATTTTTAATAAAATACATGAACTTTACACAAAAGAAATTTATTTTCCAACAAGTCTAATTTTCTATACAAAAATTAATGTTTAATCATAGTTATTTTTTCGACAAAAAAAATTGTTTTCTTGTAGTTAAAAGAAATTAATTTTTAAACAAAAACAAACAAAAATGTTCTACAAAATAGTTAAATTTTCAGAAAACAAATTTTTTCAACTAAATTGATACATCATCAACCAAAAACAAAACTACATTTTTAACAAAGCAGTTCCACTTTCAACCTGAAAAGTTGAAAATAATTTTAATTCTTTGGAATTGGTTTAAATTATTGAAATTAATTGAAAATGTTTGGAATGTTTTAAAACATTATAAAATATTAAAAATCCTTTGAAATCTCTTGAAATTTTGCAATGCTCTTGAAAATTCCTTGCAATTTTAAAAATACCCTAAAATATTTTAAATCCTTTAAAATTGCATACTAAATTATTATAGTCAATGGAAAATCCCTTGGAATTTAATAAAATATCCTAAGATATATAAAATCCTTTGAAATCCCATATTAAATTACTGTAATCAATTGAGAATTCCTTGGAACCTTTTAAAATACACTCAAGTATTTCGAAACCTTCAAAATATTTTCAATCACCTTGACATCTTTTCAAGATTTATAAGGTACTTTGGAGTTTCTTAAACAACCCTGCTATAATTGTTAAAATTTTTTGAAATTCCTTTATATCATAAAATTGAATTGAAAATTCATTGACATCGTTTTAAACTTCCTCAAATATTGAAAGTCCTTTAAAATCTTTTGAAATCTCTTGAAAATTCCTTGAAATTTAAAATAAAACCTAAAATATTTGAAATCTTTTACAAACTGATACTACATTATTGAAATCAATTGAGACTTCCTTGGAATCTGCTAAAATATCCTAAAATATAATAAATCTTTCAAAATCTCATATTAGATTACCGTAATCAATTGAAGATTCCTTGCAACATTTTGAAATACTCTCAAATATTGCAATACCTTCAAAATATTTGACCTACCTTGACCTTTTTCTTAAGATTTTTAAAGTACTTCTTTAAAATTCTTTGAAATTCCTTAAAATTATCAAAATAAGATGAAAATTCCTTGACATCTTTTAAAACATCCTCAAATATTGACAATCTGTTGAAATCTTTTAATATTTTGTAAAGCTCTTCAAAATTCCTTGAAATTTAAAAAATACGATGAATAATTTCAAATCCTTTAAAATCTCACATTAAATTACTGTAATCAATTGAAAATTCCTTGGAACATTTTAAAATACTCTCAAGTATTTCGAAACCTTCAAAATCTTTCGAAACACCTTGAAACCCATTAAAGATTTCTACCATACTTTGAAATTGTTTTAAATAACTCTGCTAAAATTGTTAAAAATATTTGAAACTCCTTTAAATTATAAAAATAAATTTAAAATTCCTTGACATCTTTTAAAACATCCTCAAATATTTAAAGTCCTTAAAAATCTTTTAAAATCTCTTGAAATTTTTAAAAGATTCAGATTGAAATTTAGAAAAAAAAAGAAAAATTTCAAAACGTTAAATATTGTAATTTTGTAGATAAGAGTTTTGAAAATGGAATCAATACAAATTCAAAACTTTCGAAATCTTATTTTCAACCATGAAATATAAGTAATTTTCCACTTGATGGAATTCAAGTCTTCAAACTTTGAATTGTAAACTTAGAAGTTTATTTACAAAAAAATATTAATCATAAATAAATTGAAAGCGTTCCAAATTTAAAAGTATGTTTAAAAAATATATAATTTTATAATTATATAGAAAAATCGTTTTAGAAATAGTTAAACTTTAACTCAAGTAATTTCTATTAACACTTTAATTTTAATTTTTAGTCTGAAATAATTTCATTTAGAGATTACCCAATTGAAAAACGTACGTTTAAATTTTGAACGCTTTCAATTAATTCATGATTATTAATTTTTTATAAATAATCTTTCAAATTTACAATTCAAAATTTGAAGACTTTAATCCCATCGAGTTGAAAATTATTCTTATGGAATAGTTGAAAATTTTTGAAAATTAGATTTCGTAAGCTTCGAAGTTTTATTGATCTCATTTTCAAAACTCTAATCTACAAAAATTTTAATATTTAACGTTTTGAAACTTTTTTCTTTTTTTAAATTTCAATTTGAAGCTTTAAAAAATTGCAAGAGATTTCAAAAATTTTCAAAAGATTTTAAATATTTAAGGATGTTTAAAAAGATTTTAAGGAATTTTCAACTTATTTTTATTATTTTAAGAAATTTTAGAGAGTTAAAAAAATTTAGAATGGTTATTTAAAAAAATTCAAAAATACTTTTAAAATCTTTTTAAAAAAGTTAAAGATGTCTCATAATATTTTGAAGGAATTGCAATAATTGAGAGTATTTAAAAATGTCCCAAGGAATTTTTGATTGTTTGCGTTAATTTAATATGAGATTTGTTTAAAAATATGTAAATGGAAATTTTCAATTAAGTAATTTCATTTCATGATCAAATTTTTTCCAACTGTTTTTTAAACATTATTGATTCAAAAGAAAATTTTTTAATTGCAAATGTGTTTTCTAATATTATAGAAAATAACTCTGTTCTTAACATTTTTCTATCATAGTATACAATTTGTTAACTTTTTCAAACTTTGAAAGAGGTTAGAAAAATGAAATACATAATGGGCAAAAAACTTAGAATATCTTAATCTTTTAAATAATTGTGTTTTGATTTTAAAACACACGAAAGAAAATCTAGAAGATTTTAGGACAATTAAAAGATTTTGTAGGAAAACTGAATGATTTGAAAAAATATTTCGAAGGTGTAGAAGTTTTGTAAAGGTTTTAAAGTAGTTTAAAATTTGAAACTTTGTAGACAATTTATAATTTTCTATACATTTTTAAAACAATTTTTAACAATTTTATAAAATGTTAAGTATTTCGAAAAAAATGTTAGAAGCTATTTAAGAATTTTGGAAGGATGAAATTTTTTTGGTAAGATTCCTCTGGAAGTTTCTACAAATCTCTAAGTTTTAAAGGTCATTGTAAAAATGTAGTTTTTTATTACAAAAATTATTTAGGGATTTCAGAATTTTTGAAGAGATTAACAATATTTAAAAACATGAATAGTTTTTCGAAAAATTATTTCGTCAAATCTGCTGAACGTCCTAAATATCTTTGGGTAAAAGCTATTACAGGGTTCCCATCCAGCCCCTTAACCCAGCCTACGGGGTCTATTGTTTCGGCCGAGTCGAGCGCTGGCGATACAGTCTTCTTCAACAAGATGCAAGGTTCGCACTGCGAAGTGCGAACCCTACACGCTACACGCCATCGCGATACACTAAGAAGAGAAAGATAGAAACTAGGAAAAGGAAAAGGAAGGAAAACACAGTGCAGGACTACATATTAAAGGGGCCCGCCATCTTTCAAAATACGCTCACTTTTATAATTTTCACCCAAAATGGTTGGCTAACGAACTTGACCTTTATTTTATGACACTAGAATAGTATACCAAAGGCCAATCCAATCTGTCAATTCTTTCGAAAATTGTCTTGTTGACAAACTACAAATCTACAGACACAGTGACACATACAGACCCAGAAAGGCAGACACATTCGTCAAAACCTGTTCTTCGAATTCATGGGGTCTCAAAACGTGGACATTTGACAAAAACTGGGGGGGGGGTCAAATTTTATACAAATTTAATACCTTCTCTTGACGAGAATGTAAAAAGATTAATTTTTAAACAAAAAGTTTAATTTTATACAGGAAAGAAACGAATTTTCAAAACAAATTCAAGATTTCTGAAGCAGTAAGTTAAAGTTTCAACTAAAAAATATGAAATTTTAAACCAGAAGATTAATTTCCTTAGAAAAAGACGAATTTTCAATATAATTTAAGAATTATCAACCAACCAGTTGAATTTTCAACTAAACAAAATGAGTAATTAAACGAAAAGTTTAATTTTCTATCAAGAAAAAAACTAATTTTTTAACAAAATTTAAATATTCAAATCATTGCATGTATTCAAACATTACACTATTCCTTCGTCAGAAAAATGTGTTGGCCCTGAAAAGGGCCGATTGTTCTTGGCTATCTCCTGCTTGATACGGCAGTCTAGTCGCCGCTATAAACAAGTCGCCACTAATAGTTTTGTCTGCTCTAACAGGCCCTTGAGATAAATTTTGTTCAAATGGTCCAAAAAATGTCTCCTGAATATGGATATCTTGTATTTTATAAGCCATTACTGTATTTCTATCCCCAATGAGGAAGGAATAATGTAATCCCTGGCGAACCGAAGGAACCGAATGGAGCCTCCACAAAGTATCCGTAAAGAAATCATTAGGTCCCCATTCGGTTCCTTTTTAAAAAAACTCGAAAAAAAGCATAATCAACTCTTAAATTGTTGATATTCGGATTTTACGTTAAAATTCCCTATAGAAGGTCACGGAATTATCGCAATAGTTTTTTTTGCAACGGTAAAAGGTTAAAAAAATATATAAGACGTATAACGTCTGTTGACTGCTAAACTTCAAACGCATGGCCTGTAAGTAGCAGTCAACAGGCATTATACGTCTTATATTTTTTTAAACTTTTTACCGTTGCAAAAAAAAACTATTGCGATTATTCCGTGACCTTCTATAGGGAATTTTAACGTAAAATCAGAATTTCAACAATTTAAAAGTTGATTTTGCTGTTTTTTCGAGTTTTTTAAAAAGTAAACGAATGGGGATCCAATGGTGTCTTTACGGATACTTTGCAGAGGCTCCATTCGGTTCGTTCGGTCCGCCAGGGATGTTTGAATTCATGTAATGAATTTAATTTTTAAATTTTGTTAACAAATTCGTTTTTTCTCGATAGAAAATTAAACTTTTTGTTTAATTATTCATCTTGTTTAGTTGAAAATTCAAGGGCTTGGTTGATAATGCTTGAATTATATTGAAAATTCGTCTTTTTTAAAGTAAATTAATCTTCTGGTTTAAAGTTTCATATATTTAGTTGAAACTTTAACTTTGTGCTTTAGAATTCTTGAATTTGTTTCAAAAGCTTGTTTTTTTCTTGTATAAAATTAAACTTTTTGTTTAAACATTAATCTTTTTTAGGTAAAAATTCAACTGTCATTGTAAAAATTTAATTTTTTATCACATAAATTATTTAGGAATTTCAGAATTTTTGAAGAGATTAAGAATATTTAAAATGTGAATAGTTTTTCGAAAAATTATTTTAAAAATTATTTCTTCAAGTCTTCTGAAAGTCCTAAATATCTTTTAAGCTGACTCTAATTTTTTCTAATATTTTGTGTGTCCTGCAAAATAAAAAAATTGAATAAAAATTTTCTGCATTTTTTTCGGCATATGTAAAATCTTAAAAAATGTTTTTGAAATATCTCCGGAATCTTACGAAAATTATATTTATATAACTTTAAAAAGAAACAGATAAGCGGTGATTACTTCTTGTCAAAACTTGGAATGTGAGTTTCCCTTTGTAACAAGCTAATAGTTATTCCAAATTTGTATTAAAAATGATTGTAATTGCAAAAAAACATCATTTTTTAACTCTAAACTGAAGCTGAAATTAATATCCCAGATTTTTTAAAAAGTTTTTTTCCCCTTCCTCTAAAAAGCTGAATATAATACCTTAGTTATTAGTACATGTACTAAATTAGGAAATGTGAATAGTTTTTAAAGTTAAAAGAAAATTAGATATTTTTTTATTTTATTTATTTTAATCAATTTATTTACTTAATTAAAGTTCAACTAAATACTATTTAATTAGATTATATAATAAGTGTTCAAGAAAGCAGTTTTAAAGAGCTACTCATCTATTTATATCGCATTTATTAGGCGGGGAAATACATTTCTCGGAAACACTCCGCCGATTCTGCGAAGTGGAGGTGCTAAGAATCTCCAAGAATCGAAGATTCCCTTTCGTCCTACCAATATCATTTCAACAAATTGGGCGAATTCAAAACAAAATCAAACTTTGCGGACTATTCTGATTTAATAATTTTAAATTGTCTGAAATATACAAAAAATTATATCGAATTATATGAATTTGGGAAATATTGTGTATAAAAATTAAAAAAAAAAAGAAGATTAAACAACCACTGCATGGTCCTACTGTCAGCAACCGTTAACTAAAAATGACACCAGCTTGAGTCGACGCATTTTTTATGTTTTAAAGATTTATAAAATACTTTGAAACTTTCTTTAAAAATTATTATTTATTTTTTTTTTAATAAAAACTTTCCCCGGAATCTTAACCCAAAAATTCTTAATTTCTTAAAACCTTTACAAATTCTGAGAAAGAATGTAAAATTTTATTTCAAAATATTCAAAACTGTCAATTTTCTTTTATCCCTTAAAAGTCTTCTCAATATTAAAATTATTTATTAAAGTTTCAAAATTATGTTTTTAATCAATTCTAATTTTTCCTATTTTTTTTAATTGTGCAAAATTATAAAAATTACCTTAAAATTTTCCTGATTTTTTTCACAATTTTTAAAAAAATAAATTGTTAGAGAAAATTTTAAAAGTTTTCTAAAAATGCTAGGAAAAAATCCAAAATATCTTCGGCAATTTTTTAATTTTTTAAGACGTTAAAATTTTCAGACAAATTTGGGCGTTGAAGAATAAATATTCTATAAAAAAAGAATTCTCAACTATGAAGATTAATTTTAAACCAATAAAAAATCAATAGAATAGTTAAAGTTTGAATTACAAAATTTCACTTGTTGAATACTTCAATTTTCATTAAAAAATTGTAAATGAACAAATTAATTTTTAAACAAATATTTGAATTTTCAATAAAGAAAGGAATCTCCATACAAGCTTTATTGCCTACCAAAAAACAACGAATTAAAAAAAATTTCCATTTTTACATCATATTACATCAAATTAAATATTACATCAATTTATATGAATTAAGGCAATATTGTATATGAAAATTTAAAGAAAAAGATTAAACAACCAGCGCATAGTTCCACTGTCACGAACCGTCATCTAAAAATGACACCAGTCCAAGCATATGCGCGATAAATCATATTTACTTTTTCGGAAATTTCTGAGTGTTGATACTTTTGTTTACCGGATTCTTGAGCCAATGCAGTTTTAAAATTTTTTTAAAAGTTTCAACATATTTTTAAATTTTCTTTAAAAATTTTTGTTTGTTAAATAAAAAATAAAGTACAGCTTTCCACGAAATGTTAGGCCAAAAATTTTTTATTTCTTAAATCCTTTCCAAATTCTGAAATAGAATGCAAAGCTTTATTTCAATATCTTCAGAAATCTAAATTTTCTTTTATCTTTTAAAAATCGTCTCAATATTAAAAATTTCCAGAATCTTTTTTAGCATTTCTTGAAATGGTTTGAAAAAGTTGTAGAATATGCTCTCATAATTAATTTTTGATAATTTTGACAATTTTCTTTAAAAATCTTCAAATCTCTTTAAGTATTCTATTCAAATGAACTTTAAAAATAAAAAAAATTTTACATTTTTTTAGGAAAATTCAGAAAACTTTTTTATAATAGTCAAATCTTTCAAAATTCTTAAAAAGCTTTTTCTTTCCAAATATTAAAAAATCTATATTTCGCTCAAGTGACTAAAAATATTTTAGAAATTTAAAAGATTTCCTAATATTTATAAAATATTTATAAAACGACGAATTTTCAAGAAATAGTTAAATATTCTATAAAAAAAGTATGTTTTAATTTTAAAAAACCTGTAATTATTTGCAAGATTACATGATTTTTGTACTTTTTCTACGACATTTACAAAATACAATGACCCTGCCAAGTCTTGCATGTTTTGTGTAAAAGAAATAATTAACTTACGTTATGTCCCATTTGTGTTCTAAATCAACATTCATGCCCTTCATAACACAAAAGTTATAATTAGCCTTTCGACTGAATTGTATACCATATTCTTAAGATTAATAAGAAAAGTTGAAAGGATTTTTTTTATATTAATTGTTGATAAATTTTTTTTTTAAACATTTCTATAAATTCCGTGGAAAAAATCGGAATATTGAAGACAAGTTTTGTAATTTTTTAAATATTTTTTTTAATTTTAAGAAAAATTCGCTTCCGTTTCAGACATTTAGAAATTTTAGAAGATTCTGAGTCATTAAGAAAAAATATTTCCGAATATTTACCAAATATTTTTTAAAAACAACAATAATTAAAATAGTTAAATTTTCAATTGAAAATCAACAAATTTCCAAAAAGAATTAAATTTTTAATAAAAAAGATGATTTTTTAACCGAGAGGATAAATTTTCTACCAAATATAATAACAATAGATTCAAAAAATATATAGTAATCTTTAAACACCAAAAAGTATTAATTTTCAATAAAAATGTTTGTTATTTTCTACCATATTTTATTTCTTTATCGTTATGCACTAAAAGAATGATTAAAATTTTGATTAATAGGCTCTTAAATTAATCTTTGAATACCAAAAAACAGTAATTTTTTCAAAATGTTTAATTGTGCATAATTTTAAAAATTCCCTTAAGGCCATGTGATGAGAGGGTCAAGTAACCAAAACCTGGTCTTCAATTTTTCTTTCCCAACTTACGTCTATAAGAAATGAGGTATCGCTCTCAAAATTTGGTAAATGAAAGAGCAGGTAATAAAGTCCATGTCGCTGCTTTCGTCCGGTGGAAATTTGGAGAAAAATTTTTTTTTTGAAAAAAATATCAGTGGAAGTTTTCTTTCCCAACTTACGTCCACACGGAATGAGATATGGTGTTAAAAATTTGGCACGATAAGTAGAAGGCATACAAGGATATGTCACTGGTCCTAAATAATTAGAATAGTGAAAAAAGTTTTTTTTTAATTACTATTTTGGAGAAATACCGACCGTGCTGTTGTTAAACCCAGCAAGCATGGACATAGGAAACACGGGACTAGGCATGCCATCCTAACTTTGGCGAGCGGGGTTCAATTCACGGGAGGGGGGAGAATTCCATGAGTGGGGAGAGCCGCTATCTTACGATGTGCCATTTGATTATGCGCACGAGCATTTTTGCCGGCAAACTGTGCATGAAAATATAAACATGTGGGCGCTGCCATGTTTGTCGCGGGACATCAAAAGGTGACGGACCTCCCCCCTCATTGCATTAACCCCGCAATGGCATGCCTAGTCCCTTGTTTCCTATGTCCATGCCATGGATATAGGAAATACGGGACTAGGCATGCCATCCTAACCTTGGCGAACGGGGTTGAATCCACGGGAGGGGGGACATTTCCATGAGTGGAAAGAGTTGCCATCTTACGATATGCCATTTGATAATGCGCACGAGCATTTTTGCCGACAAACTACGCATGAAAATATAAACATGTGGGCGTTGCCATGTTTGTTGCGGGACATCAAAAGGTGAAGGACCTCCCCCCTCATTGCATCACCCCCGCAATGGCATGCCCAGTCCCTTGTTTCCTATGTCCATCGGCCTGAGTAATTGGGGGCACTTTATTTTAGTTCGTAAAAACCTCAGGTATATTATATACATATAATATACTCCAGTGTATATATATCATTGGTTCTCAGGGAATCTGACGTCACTTCCTGTCCACTTTTCACGGGTCCGTGGAGAGGGAAGATTGTCGCATACTTCCCTAGATGATCCTTAATGCAATGGAATAAGAGACGCCCTCAAAATCCGACTGCTAAAAGCACCCTTTTGGTCTGTGGGTCATCTCCTCGGTATTACTTCGCAATTTTCGGCATTTTTCAGACGTTGCGCGTCGATAATTACTGAAGTTAGGAAATTTTTAGAATGAGTTACGACAGAAGTTACCATAAACATAAATGGCGTACCGCGTATTTATTTACTACTCGAATATTGAATGTTTATTATATAATTATTCTAATAATTCACAATTATTAGTATCGCCTAATTTTTTAATGACTGATAAGTTCTCTTTATTTTAATATCGTGACATAGTTACAAACCTTTCTCTTTAAAATGTTGAATGCTCTCAAAATTCTGTCTGAAATCGAGCGACTACGATGCATAAGAGCTTAAATGTGTAATAAATCAGTTGGAAACAATTGAAATATATTATTAGTCGGCAAATAAGAATATAAATTAAGTAAATATGTATTTTAAGGGAGAATTTTTATGATTCATATATTCACAAAAATCCTTTTCTTATTACAAAGAATATTGAAACTCTTTTAACTCTTATTTTGATACAACTTTAAGTTCTTGCACTGTAATACGAAAAATTTCCAGATTTATGCCCATAAGCTGTTGCGATACTGTAGAAAAATAGCTTTAAAATAAACCCTATTAGTGCACATTAAAAAACTTCGATGATTTCGGATATTACCTCAAATTTAAGAAAACATTAGAAATTTACTGTATTTTTGCAACTCTCAGGAAAAAAGAAGCAATTAAGTGGAGCGCTTGGAAATGTGTATCTTAAAATTCCAGATTGACAAAGTTGTATTTTAATTTTTTTGAGACTCTTTGAATTGGTCAGCTATTTGGACTTAATTAAATATGCCAAGCCACATTCGGAGATGTACTCGTCCAATAGTTTTAATACATTCTGAATAGGAGAACATAACCTCAAACAACTAAATTAGTTCAATTCGTGATTTACGATTGACAGAAGAAACGCATGAATCATTTCAAGTTTTCAATGAAATGGAGTTTAAAGGATGTCAAACTGAATGGAGAAGTGCAGGTTCCCTTTTACAGAAACTAATCTGCATCATACAATTGATATTTGATGAAGTCCGATGAATTGCATAAGGCAGATTACGCTCTTCATTATTTAATTGTAGAGAATGGGAAGTGCCCTGCCTGTTTCGGAAAGATTTCAGAAAGATAATCGGAAAGGGCTAAGTGAACTTTGCTTCAGTGGGACAGAGAAGAAAAATCGAAAAGAATCGGAATAAACTATTGGGACACTGCGTCATTTAATCTGAAAGGTTCAGAAAGAAGTAAATGGAATGGGATACTTCGCAAAACTTCGGAAAGGCATCGGGAAGCTTTGAAAAGAAACGGAAGCAAAGTTCACATAGAAATCGGAAAGGTACTTTCTTTCCGATTCTTCCGCTAGGGTACTGGAGGATAAGCTATCTCTCTCGCGTAGAATCGTGATTAGTCACGGAGCAGCAAACAGCCAATCAAATTGCTGCTCGAGAGAGATACCTTATCCCGCTAACTCGCAGTCTGTCCTTCTCGATTTGCCACCACCTCTGCCATTGACTGGCTCACTCAAGGTATATATGCTCTAAGTTGAAACCTTTCAGTAGACTTGCAATTTAAGTAATTCGAATAGATATTTTTTAAATAAAAGAATATGAGCGGAGCAGGCCCATATAAGCAACATTCTTTAATATTTTGTTGCAAAATAAACGTAGCACTATATTTTTGGTTTCGCTTTAGTCAAAATGATTAATTTGTTCAATTAACTACATTAACATTTAAAATAAAACTTACGAATGCCGGTACTGGAATTTCACAAAAGTGAGGTTATTCACAGTTTAGCAGGACCACATCTTGGCTCGTAATTTATTAGGTATTTTACCTGTTTTCTACGTAAAATACTTCACTTGTATTTTGCGTCAACAACCTCAAGTTACGCGTAACTGCATATCTCTGCGTGAGGGTGCTTTCATGCCTCTGCAAGCAGGCAGCCTGCATGCAGAAAACTCATAAGAGTGAGAGAGATAGAGAATTGTCCATCTTTTTCACTCTTATAATTTTTCTGCATGCAGGCTGCCTGCTTGCAGAGGCATGAAAGCACCCTTAAACACCCTACCGAAAAGAATCTTTGAGTATATACTAAAAATTCTTTAGGTCAAAGAAGCTTAGAGAAATTCTCCGCAGGCACTCAGGTAGATATTTTTAAAGGTCCAGGAAGCTCGTTTAAATGGTCTGAAGGCTTTAAAATATCCTATCCGAAATTGAAATAAGAATTCGATCATAAATAACGAGCAGAGAGGCTATCTCAATAGATTAGCCGACACTCAAGGGTGTTTTGTTAAGTTTTCGGATTAAAATTTAGAAGTAGATTTTTTTAATTTCATAGTCAACAGCCTAAAACATAATAATTCGGAATCTATGGGTTTCGATGACTTCAGATATCTAACTTTTTTTTTAATGCTTACAATTGGAATTATTAGAACGTTTCTCGTAAATGGAATGAGATACGCCAAAAAAGACAACATTTTTGAATTCAACTAGAAAACTGTATATCAGTATATAAGTTATAATTATAAATAAGTATAATGAGAAAATTCATCAATTAAAAAAAAGTGTTTATAAATTGAAGAGAAATTTGAAAAGGGAGAGCGGATTAGCCACGACCAATTATTGTAAAAAACTTAGCCCGCCCGGTACGTGACGAATACAAAAGGAACATTATATTACCGTCGCACCACTCTTAAAACGACCACTAAAAGGATCTTGAAAGGGACCCAAATCTCTCAAACTATCTCCGAGACTATTTTGCTTCAAATCGACTTTGTTTATAGACTCAAATGAGCCAAGCTATTTCGCTAAAGAAAACTCAAAGATTTCTTTCGGTAGGGCAGAAACGTATGAAAGTGAAACAAGCAACTAAAATTATCCTTCTCTTTCAATCAAGGCGCGGATCCAGAGAAGGGCTTTGGGGGAGGCCAAACAATAATTACCCTCTCCCCTCCACTCTCAAGAGGGAGGTTAGTAATAATTTTAAAGTAATTCTTCGCCCGGTTTAAATCCGGACTGAGGCAGATTTTTTCTTGTTCTTAAGAAATTATTTCTATGAGAAAATCGTTTTAACGAATCAAATTGGTATTATTTATAAATGAGCGCTATCATTTTCAATGTCCTAATTTGAAGAATAAATCAACAAGTTTATGAATTTTCAAAAATGATATCATTTCAAGCAATTTTAAGTTAAAAACATTAAAAACTGAAATTATTTTAATTTGGAGTCGTTGCGAATGAATAATTGTTTAATTGCTATTTATACATAGAAATTTTTTTATTTTAAATCTTTTAAAACATTTTATAAAAGTATATTTTCTTACTAAAAAATCACTTTAAATATTTCCAGGTGCCTCCAAAAAAAATCCATGATCTCGAAATCTTTTAAGATGCCTAAAAACCTACCAAATTGCGTATTAAATTCATTAAAAATCTACATTTTCATTTAAATGTTATGGAAACTTTACATTATTATTTTTACAGTTTTCGAATCTTTTAAAAATCTTTATAAATATTCTCTTGAAATTAATTTTTCAAAATAAAAAATTATTGTCAATTTTGTAAGGAATCTAAATAAATTTTTTTAAATTTTGAAACCTTTCGAAATGCTTGAAAAGCTTCTAAATTTTTTGTTTTAAATTTTAGAAAATCTACATTTTGTTTAAAATTTGTTGACATCCTTTAAAGTTTCAACTTATTTTTGAACTTTTTCGAAACTTCTAAATATCTCTTGAACTTATTCCTATTTTTGTTAAATTCATAATTATTCAATTGTTATTTATTTATCAAATTTTGCTATTGTTTTAAAATATTCCTAAATATTCTGCGGAAATTAATTTTACGAAATAAAAAAATCATTTTGAATTTTACCAGGAATCTTAACACAATTTCTTTACTACTTTAAAACCCTTCATAATCCTTAAAAGGTTCACAATTATAATTTTAAAAATTAGAAGTATTTCCTCAACTTACTCGCATTTTTCTAAATGAATACATTTTTATTTGTTATTCAAACATCAAAATTCAACATTTTCACTTATAAATAAAAACTTTTTAAACAGAACAATAAAATTAACATTTTGACGTTCTACATTTGAGTTTAGCTCTCTGAAATTTTAACGATTCAAGGCTTTCTGTTTCAAACAATTTAGTTTCGAATTGTTTAGTTTTTAATATTCCATTTTAAATAAGCACTCAATTATTGCTGACTATTAAAAAATTGCTCTTTTTCCTAATTAAAAATGTTTAAATTGAAAAGCTTAAAAATGGTATATGTTATACTGAAACAACAGAATGTTTATAAAGTTACAGTCGGAAGTTTACGTTAGAGTAACTACTAAGACTTCAGAATTGAAGTAGTTCAATTTTTAACGTCAAAATCGATAAATTGTTTAATTTTAACTAATTTAAAATCGCCCCATACAATCATTCAATTATTGTTCAATTTCGAATACACGAACTACAGTTCAATTTTTAAAATCATGAATTAATTTATATTTATAGTTGATCAACTCAGAACGTTTTTTGTCAAAAAATTTCAATCGCAAAAGCTTTTCATCTTTTATTAAGTAAATCTTCAAAACTGCACTTTAAAATTCTTTAAATGGAAAATGTACCCTAAAAAATGAAAATCAAAAATGGAAAATTATTATGGTAAAAGATTTTAGAATTTCACGTTGTAAACTTAATGATTTCATTTTTGAAAAAGTTAACAATTAGGCTTAACATTAAAAAAAAAGTTCAAATTAAACTTATTTTAAATTGTATTATGTATATTGTGATATAAAATTCTTGATATTTCAAGTGATTGGATAGATTTTTCTTCTAAAAACTTGTAAAATTCCCGTTCAAAGAAAAAATTCATTATCACTTCCTGGTCTAAAATAATTCCCGGTCATTTTCCAGTTGCTCGGACCAGCGGTCACCCTGAATCATGATATTTCAGAACCTAATTTCTTTCTTCTCGAATGGTAATACACATTTCGTGCTTGGTGTCTTAACAATTTTTCATTAAATATCAATTAAAATAATATATAGTCAACTAATTCTGACATCTTTCCATTTTTTATAAGCACAATCTTCTGATTTTTAAGTCTTCTTTTTTTTTTAATCTATGCAATCACTAGTTGATTTTCGCATTTCTTCAGTTCTTGATATCAGCTTAAACTTTTGGTATCATAATGGCAAACATTTTCTTTTTATAACGAAGACAAGAATGAAGAATCTTGAAAAAAATTATCTTCAAAAAACTAAAGTCGCCTTAAAATAGCCAGAATACAGAAATAAAATATTTAAATTGTTGATTGTTGCAAAACGTAACCTCGCAAATCTCGCAATCAGCTGAGTTCGCTCCCTGTTCAACTTAAATCGTTATTCACAATAAAATGATTTCTCATACATCCATGAGAGAATTCTAGACCCTGATCAGCTGCGAGAATTACATGGTTGGGAATCTACATTGGCTGTGAGGCTCTCTTGCTGCATGTGGATACGACGCAAGAGTGACATTGTCAGTGTTGGGAATGCATTGTAACATTGATATATGTTAGCAGAGTATCTGTACGTAACTACATGATATAAAATGGACGCTACATTTGAAATACACACTGAGAATTGATGTTCCTTCTATAACCATATTCAAGAAGGAAATTCGCTTTCTAGTATTATATATAACAAACTTTACTTATCTTATTTTTAAAATTCGAGTCTGAACTTTGTGTGGGGGGGGGGGGGCAAGCCACCGTGCCCCCTTCCCTCTGGATCCGCGCCTGTTTCACTCCCATTAGTTTCCGTTTTACGCTGCCGCACAGTGTTAAATATGGGAAGCAATTCGAGCCACGCGAGGATTTTAATCGAATGATAAATTTTTTTAAATTCTTCTCTAAAAATGTTATATTTAGTATTTCTAGTGAGAGAATTTTTATAACTACCCATATACTTTTTTTAATTAACCATGAAACGGCTTAATTTAATCAAAATCCTGACATGCTGGAGTCATTCTGAGCATGGATTCGTATTCAGCGACCCAAAAAACATATAGTACACCTCGTCATCTTTATGTAGACTCCCTGCGTGATTTTCGAACAATTTCCACTGATGTTCAGACAAGCCTTTTCATGGTTAATTAAAAAAAGTATATGGGTAGTTATAAAAATTCTCTCACTGAAAATATTAAATATAACATTTTTAGAGAAGAATTGAAAAAAAATTGTATCATTCGATTCAAATCCTCGCGTAGCTCGAATTGTTTCCCATATTTAGCACTGTGCGCCGTTTCAGTGCTCCCAATTTTAGGAACGTTTTGAACTGATTTTGCGTCGCACCAGCATGCCTGGATTGTTTACTGTTGGCGCGCTGAGTTTGAATAGCATAAATATTCAAATCTAATATTTATTATAAATAATGATTGGGAAATGCATAAACAGGAATTTATTAAATAATGATTGGGAAATGCATGAACAGCAATTTATTAATCCTAAAATTAGATTTTTGAGTGAAAGATAAAAAATGCTTCGATTTTAATTAAAAAGACGTTCTGAATTCATAGTTCAGAGAAAGAAAACATTTTTTTTATCACAATGATTAATCTCGTCTCTGTCGAGTTTTTAACTTAATTTTTTTTATTCCCAACGATGTGACTTAATATAAAATACCTGAAATTACCAAAAATAAATTAAGAATTTTAGGATTCAAAAATGACTTTTAATGCATTGCCTTTACTGTAGCTTTTACACAGTTTTTCACCAATCCAATCCTTACCTAAAAAATCCTACAGCGGGTTTGCGAAGGGCCAATGACCATTGATTTTGCTACACGAGCTCATTAGGTGATGTGGAAAAAGATCTTTACACTGTCAATCTATTCGTACGTCCCATGCAATTTGTATTATACTTGGCCCTCGGCGTGCGGCCATCTTGCGAGCACACGTCACAACTTGAAATTTTGTTCGTTATCTGTACGCAACGAAATAAACTATCCTATTTCCTTAAAACAACTCTTTCATACATTTATCAACCATTCAAATTCTTATCTGATATCTGAAATTATAAAAGCCATTAAAAACCACTCCATAAACAATGACAAGTTTAAATTCTTTTTATTTACTATCATTCATGGTTGGCACACCTGGCGTGAATTGGTAGATACAGAAGAAAGCAACAGCAACTACGAGTCCACCACCATTGCAATTTACATTTACACACTACAGCCATCCTACACGCTACACGGGCCCCGTTGCACGTCGGGAAACGAAACATGTACGTACATCGTATATCACTCAAAAAAGTGTTTTGTGCCGAAATATTTTAGGCCTCGGTCGCGATTTAAAATAAGGCCTGTGACGGTTTCTGCGACAGTGGTGTTTTTTGTTCGATAAGGAGCTCCCTGGCGACCGGTGGCCGGGTGAGACGAAGCGCGGAGGAGGACGTTCTTCTCCTGGGACGCTCGCCAATTTCGACACAGACACGGAATCAGGGTCGCACTTGCAAGCCGGATTCATCCACACTCCATTATTTCCAACCTGCATAGTAATTTTTACCACAAATTATACCCGAGAAGATGCGCCACGCGTGTCTCCCACATGCACAACTCGGACTCAAAGTCAGTGAACACGAAACGGTCATAAGAGAAATTCTGAACAAAAAAATTTCCCGCGAATCTTCATTTCCCACCACTGATCAACTCCTCTCTTCTCGGATCCTCAACATTACAATTTTAAGGTTAAAAATCGCCCAAATCGAATATTAAATTTCATTTTTAGACAAATACAAACGTTTTAAAGGCGGCAAAGAAGGCGCCGATGACAGTGTCATGCGCCCGCTGAGAAAAGTTTCTTCTTTCGCAATGTTGTGAACGTTGTGCTCTGTTGGTGGATTTTTCACCCAGGAAATTAGTGCTCGGGAAATGTGATGTGCGCGACAAGTGCTTTCGGAAGTTTCAAGTGTAGACAATTACGTGAGGATGGAAAAGATTAGAAACCTGTTTGGTCTCGTGGCCATGTAGCAGAAAGTAAGGCAAGGCACCACTCTCGATTCCGGAATTTGGACGTAACCTTTTTTGTGATTTTTGTTCACTTTTGTTGTGGAAACGACGCCCTGTCTGACGTGAGGTGAACAGTTTAGAGTTAGAAGGAAAAAGGCTCGTTTCAGCTTCGAAAAGGAATGGTCAGTGATTCGTAATTTGTAACACGCCTTTCGGTGTTGTAATATGCCTGCAGAAGCGATAGTTTGTACTTTTTATGTTGCATAAGTGTAAAGATAGGTTAAGTGTGGTCAGGTTTTTGGTGTTAAATGCAACTGAATAGCTAGTCAAGATGTGCGAACAAACGGAAATCAATTACCTGGACGGAGACATCGTCTGGGTCAAGCTTAGTGGATGCTGGTGGCCTGGCCAAGTCGTCGGCTTCGAGCATTTGCCGGAAGATATCCAGATTGATTACACGAGAAAGGGCTTGATTGCTGCTGTGAAGTACTTCGAGGAAGAAACATTGTAAGTTGTTTATTTTTCTTATTCGTTTACTTTTCATAGTTTATTTTGTTTGCTCTCTTGTTTCATATTTATTTCTGACTTACTTATTTCTAATCTACATTTTTTAGATTTTATTTCAAACAATTTAAACAGATTCTAAACATTATCATCATAAATAAGTAAATCAGAAACATACGAAAAAATTATGACCGTAGGACAGAAAAAATATTGATTCAGATGTGATTATTGTTTCGACTAACATGTTCATTTTCTTCTCTCATTTCCAGTGAATTCGTCAAGAACTACCAACAGATATACAAATATAACTGTACGCAGAAGGACGATTTCATTAGGAAAGGCCTAGGTATGTTTTTAACCAAAAATTATTGCGGGTCCGGCTTTAAACTGCAGTGCATTTATTTGTTGACTGGGAGTTTTGATAGGTTACATGGCTACGTCACGCATGTGACCTTAATGCTATTTCTTTAATTTTACTTAAAATGGAGTTGTGCATCTAACTAATTTTCAATTATTCAATCTATTCTCGTAATATAGATTTTAGAATTTAAGAAATATTTATATAAAGGTTGCAATATTGGTTGCATTGAACCTTTGTGACCCAAAAAAGTCACGTGACCCAACGTAACCTGTAAGCAATTTGTACGTTGCAGTCATCATATAAATTTATAAGATTTTGAAGGATTTTTATTTTAAATTCTTTAAAATTGCTACTGGCTCGAATTGATGTTGCATACTTTTACTCGTGGAATTTAAAAGGAGAGCCCAATAAGGACATTACATTTACCACGTTAAGCTCCGAGATCATACTTTCTGTAAAATTAAGTGCTCAATCAAATTTTCGACAAGATTTAGATTTGAAATTGTTGCTTCAATATTTCCTTCTACAGCTCAATATTTTGAAGACAATTTTGAAAATTTGAATGAGACGCAAATGCAAAAAAAATTTGATTTTGCCGAAATATTACATAAAACGAGAGGAAGAAACCGACAGGGATTCAAAAGCTTAGCTTACCAACAGTCCATTATTATTAACTTCTGAAACTGTTCATTTTTAAATTCGGACATTCATAAATTTACTATCTTTCAGGTTTGAATGCCGAAGTCTAAAATCGGATATAATATCCAAGGCGGTATAATTTGTTGTGAATCATTCTTGAATTATTCTCGAAGTAGTTAAATTATTCAATTCGGAAATTTAGCATTCAGCTATATATAGTTACAATTATTATTCCCGAATTTTTGAAATTTTAAGGTGTATTTGGAACTTTGAACACATTTTTTTGTCAGAACTTCAATATATCGAGGCATCCTAACGGTAGGGTGCCAACGCACGCGACACGACTTGACGGTACTTAACCAAAAATAAAAGCAATAAAAAACTAACCGAGAAGTTAGCGCTAGAAAGTCTTGCTCGCGTAATTGAGCAAGATGAGGCTAGAAGTTGGCCAAAACTAAAAGGTGCTCACTCGCTTCATCAAATCATGAAAGTTCTATCTCGGGTGAGCAAAGCATGAAGGTTGCCACTTCTCGCGTTTAGATTTTAAGCGAGAAGTGGCGTGCCTTCATGCTTTACTCGCCCGAGATAGCACTTTAATGTTTTGATGGAGCGAGCGAGCATCTTCTAGTTTTGGCCAACTTCTAGCTCCATCTTGTTCAATTCCGCGATCTAAAACTTTCTAGTTCTTACTTCTTGGTTAACTTTTTATTGTTTATATTTTTGGTTAAGTATCATCTAGTCAATCGCGTGCGTTGGCATCCTATCGTTAGGACGCCTCGATATCTTAAAGTTTTGAACAATATTGGACAGTTTTAACTTAAAATTTATCAATTTTACAGGATTCAATGTTTTACTTTTCTATGTTTATGATTTTGAGTCGTCCATATATTATATAAAACAATTTTCAACATCTTTGGACCCCCATATGCCTTTCGCTACCCTTTTTGTAGTTTTTTTACTGGCTCCGTCCTAAAAACGTTACGTTATATATACG
>NC_046664.1:110875033-110880108 GCF_010883055.1 Belonocnema kinseyi
AAATATTGAAAAAATACCTACTTGCAAAAATTAAAAAAATTTACTTTCAATTTGATTGATTCTATTTTTAAAAGATTCTATATTAAACATGTTACCAGATTAAAATTATGGTATTTAAATATCAGTAGTCAGGGGTAATAAAAAATTGGCCATGGACAAATCAGGGAATTATGAAAATGAAGTTTTGCGGCCATCATAAGTTTTAAATATTGCCAAATTTTGGATACTTTTTCCTCAATACTTTTTTTGGGTACAATTGCGGAATAGGGGCGTTATCCCTTTTTAGACTGAAAACAATATTTTTGACAACAAACTATTACAATCTTTAATTGAACGACGAATGAATCGATTTGAGGGGGCGAAAGTTTAAAATTACACAGGTCCACAAAAAAAAGTTGTCAGCACGAGACAAGTGACGAGGCTACCCTTATGGATTTCGAGCCACTGGATCCGATTTTTGTACCACTGGATACAAAAATCTCTATATGTCCTTATCTTGGGGGGATAAGTGAGACTCATTTTTATGTAATATTTTTAGAAGTCGAATTTTATTATTCGAAATCTACTTCCATTTCGATGCCGAATGACCTAGTTTCATTCTATAATATACAACTGGATTTACACCTTATTTCTAAAATGTGTAATGCTTATTAAATTATGCTATATTCATGTATTTTCAACTGCTTAATTCGAATCTGGCCTCAGAATTTCCCGCAGTGGCGAACTGGTTACCCAGAAGCGGCTACTAAAAAATATTTTATTGGAGAAAATGAAAAACTGTTTCTACGAAGTATAACGAGAACGTGTTAGATGCGTGCAAAGCTTTTCCCCCCCCCCCCCCCTCGAAGACTGTCATAACAACTTTTTGATTTTTTTGGAAAAATCGAAAATTCAAATTTTTATTGCACAACGAAAATAATGAAAAATAAAAAATTCTGTTTCGTGGTCTAACTACGCAAGTTACAAACAAAGATGTATTAAGAAATGGTACACCAAAAAAAATTGTTATTTACGGTTTGATAAAATGCGTAGTTCTTATTTCACTCGTAAAAAAAACAGAAAGTAAATAAAAAATTTAACTTTTGGGAGAAAGGACATAAACAAAGGACATAAAGGAAAGGAAAGGACATAAAATTTGAAAATAAACTATGAAAAAAATAAATGGACGTAATGTATTCACCCACAAAAGAGCTCAAAATTCGTTGTTTCTTTTTATGGAATGCGTGGGTTTTATTTTAAGCTTCGTTTTAGTCTTAAAAAAGTAACATTGGAAATAAAAATACATTTTTTTAATAACAAAATAGTTTATTTATGGAAGGCGAACTTTTAAATTATAAAAACAAGACAGTGAAAATACTTCTGTTTCAATACCAATGCATATAATTAATGGTAATAATATAAATTGATTGAAACGATACATTTTTCAGAGTAGCTGAGAAAAAAAATTAGAGCAAACTCAGGAACAAATATATTAAATTGATCATTGTAAATAACATTTTTACTTTATTTTGCAATGACTGAATAAGCAATCCCCGGCCGAGGTACAAAAATAAATGTAATATACATTTGTTATAATAGTGTTAAAGATAATGTAGAAAAGTTCGCATTTTGGAAAAAAACAATGGCGAAGCACGAGATACGTGATGAGAATGTGTTCGTTAAAGCCGAAGGAGCTTTAACAAAGGATAATTTGCAATCGCCAAATTACAGTTTTTTCGATACTTTGACCTTTAATTTTAAAAAGTTTGTGCACAAATGTGGGAAAGTACAAAGACCGAGCATGCATCGTGAAGTAAATACATTATCGAGCGCGAAGCGCAAGAATCAAAAGTCGCGCACACTAGATGCACTGAAACTTGCAAAACAATGGGTCGAATGCATGGAACAAAACTTTATTTCTGTAATATCTTTGTAATTGATAATAATAATAATTTTATTATTTTATTAAATAGTAATTAAAAATAAAAACTATTTTTCAAATACAGTTATATAGAAAAAATTAGATTTTACGAAGATATTAGCAAAATACGGAAAAAATGAACTGAATCGCATGCATTTGGTCCCTTGTTTCCCCCCTTAGCAAACTACGAAGTGAAGTTAGCTGTTGGTTAAATTGAAAATACCTAATTAGGTATTTTTACTTATACAATTAGTTAACTTCACTTTATTGTAAGCTGACGGGGAAGACAAGGGACCAAGTGCATTGAACAAAAGTTTATTTTTGTAATATCTTTGTAATTAATAATAATTATTATAATTTTATTATTTCATTAAACAGTAATTAAAAAACAAAACCTATTTTTCAAGTAAACTTGTACACAAAAAATGAGCTTTTACGAAGTTATTATCAAAATGTGGCAAAAATGATCTGAATCCCATGCATTTGGTCTCTTGTTTCCCTTCAGCAATAGTAAAGTATGGCAAAATACAGTAATATTTTACAATTTCCAAAATAAAATAATATATATCCTTTGATAACTCTTGAAATGTAAGCTAGTAACTTATTTTAGAGAAAATTTCGACTAATAAGTAGTCATTTTAATATAAAAATTGAGTTTAAACTTAAGAATTACTAAAATAAATAAATACAGCCGATAATTAGTCTAAATTTTATAATAACTTAAATAAGTGGAAACTTCCTCAAGGTGCGTATAGGCGCCATCGAAAGTTAATATATGTAAATAATCAATATATTAGCGGTCACCCCAAAAAAATGCATTTAGAGGTGTCCTGTACATTTTTAATCAATAAATATATTTTGGATTGCATTGGAAACATAAGTTTAGAATGCCGTAATGTAATTGATGACAAAAATATTCTTTTTACTTTTACTGTTTCAATATGAATAATTTATTATTCATTTTAAAAATATGTTCTTAAATAGGATCCAAAACATGCATTAGGGAATTTCTTAGGGATGATATGGGTGAAAAGAAATTGCAGGACACTTTCTTACTTTACTGGTAATACTTGTAGGAATACATGTGTAAATCTTTAATATTATTGGATATCTTTTTCACTCTTTTCATTGCGATTCAAATATATTTATTGGCTTAAACAATATAATGTTTTTGGGGCGCCTTGGCATGGCTTAGGTGGCGCAGTCGAGAAACCCCTGGCTGTGCCTGCATGCCAGCCCGCAACTGATTTCTCGTACATGCCACAGTTTTCTCCTAGATGCACGAAGTAGGGGAAAATTTAGGGATATTCTGGGCGTTATTTTGATATTACCAGTATACGTGAAAATAGACACATGGATGTTATATTCTTAAGTGTGACTTCTGTTTCCCCTAGCTTGGGTAATCCGACAGAAAGTGAAGGTTTTTCTCAGAGTATAAAGATTTATACGGGAAAAAATAACAAAAATGTCCTATCCTTTGCAGTTTTGCTTGCGAAATCAGTTATTTGTCTCGTGCAGACAATTTTTTTTTGGGCCTGTGTGGCCAGTAATTCCCTACGCTTTTCCCTACTTTCTGCTTCTAGAGAGAAAATGGAACAAGCCCGAAAAATTTGGTGTTCAAGTTTAGATTTAGCACGCAAATCTACCAAGAATATTGCATTTTTGTCATTTTTTTGGGTTAATCTATATAATATGATAAAAACTTTTAATTCCCTTAGAATTGCCCAAGCTAGGGGAAAGATAAGGCACACTAGAGAATTTCTGTGCACAAATTAAGTCTCTACAAGTCGCTAAACTTAAGAATATAACATCCATATGTCTATTTTCGCTTATACTGGTGCTATCAAAATAAAGTCCAGAATATCCCTAGATTTCCATATATACATATAGCCTATTCACTTGTCTCGTGCAGGCAAGTTTTGTTGTGGGCCTGTGTTATTCTTAATTTTGTTACTACGATCTCTAAAATATGAGTCTGTTATGATATCGTTTCAAAAATAATTTTGTTTAGCCCAATCGAATTTGGGTAATTACAATCTGATTTTGTGTAATTTCCGAAATTGATCGCTAATTACGGGTTGAAATTACAAGCTGCGCATCCCTGTTTGAAGGCTAACACGATAAATCAATTTAGGCGCCATTTTTGAAATTTGACATGAGAGATAGGAAATATTTTGCAAAATCGAATATCTGATATTTTAGTCTGGAATTGAGAGATTAATAGTTAAGTTGGAAAAGGAAAGTTTTTTTTTGTTACGTTTAGCGTTGGCTTTAATCCATAATAAAAGCTCCAATTTCCAATTTTAAAAATTGAAACGCTTTTATTTAAGCATGTTCTCTCAAAATATATCTGCATTTTACTGTGCATTTTCTTTGGTATAATTGAAGGTCTTTTCTATCGTCGATTATTTGTAAAATAATTAAATAATAATAAACATAATCCACGAAGTCCAAGTAAAACTATGCACTCCTTCAGTCGGTTGTCCACCCCTTGATTCAAGTATTTTGAAAAGTTTCTAATTTTTCATTTAAGTCGCCTTAAATAAGGTCAAGCGTGACTTGGAAGTCGAACTTTGGGAAAAAATTTAAGAATTATTATTATACCATTAAGCTCAATTCCTTTCGGAGTAAGCATACACTGGTTTGGTTATTATAAAGTAATTTGAAATATATTTTCATTGAAAATTTCAAACCTAAAGGAATTAATTTTCGAGGAATTGGATTTTGAAAACGATTATTTTATAATACTTTGCGCCATCTCAAGTTTTTATTGTTTTATCAAGCCAAAGTTTGAATTTGAGAATTAAAGAAGTAAAGTAGGTACTAATGGACGGGTAACCTGGGCTTTTTTTGGCATCCCCGTCTCCAGTGCCTGGCAGCCCCGAGGTACACTGACATGAAAGTGTATCATGTGTTGGCCGTGGTCAAGTGGCAGCATCACCTATGCTCCTGCGCTAGGTTTCAAAAAATGCATAGAAAATTATAAAAATTGTTTTTTTATAATTATAAAAATAATTTTCTCGATCTTTTATGTACAGGACAATGGGATTTTGAGGTTTTAGACATCTTTTAAATGAATAATTGTGGGTCCGGATGCAATAAGGGCACATAAAATTTTTTCGTGCGAAAACGAAGTCCCCTGGAGGCTTTAGAAAAAATTTTCGAATTTTAATTT
>NC_046664.1:110880208-110883097 GCF_010883055.1 Belonocnema kinseyi
AAATTAAAATTCGAAAATTTTTTCTAAAGCCTCCAGGGGACTTCGTTTTCGCACGAAAAAATTTTATGTGCCCTTATTGCATCCGGACCCACAATTACTGGCTTAAATGGTGACATGCATTGCTTTTAGATGTAAATCCGAAAATATTCTACCACTACCAAAAGCTAATTATTCAAGTGATGAAGACTTGGAGGGATAGAACGTTGTCAATAATTATAAAAAACAGTAAATAATTCACTTTAATGAGTAAAAGGAAAATTAATCAATATTGAAAGTTAATATTTATTTTTGCTATTAACAATCTTATAATAAATTCTGTATTTTCTAAAAATCATAATGCATCATGTTTACACGACCCTGCAATGATCCCAAAGGTTATCGGGTCACATGACCTTGATAAATATCTGAACGTACAATTTTTCGTTCTTTCGATTGGCGGTTTCAAAAATAAGGGTTTCCATTTCTAAAATTAAAAGTTGACCTTGAAATAACCTTGAAGGTCAACGCCAAGGTCAGCTTCAAAGTCAGCATTCAGATCCTCGTTCAAAACCCTGAAACTTTTGTCTGAAACATTTCTCATGAAAGCGCATATTATTGCTGATAGGAGGGGGGGGGGGGGGCCGATAATTTTGATGACCCTGTATATATTAGGGTAGCTGAAAAAAAAATATATTTGAGAAATTTCATTGGGCACGTTTTTTGATTTTCAAAAAAAAAATATTTTTAGCCGTTGCTCTGAGGCCTCTGCCATTCTCCTCATTGTCAGTGACCGTAGTTTGGGATCCAGCTAATACAGTACACAATGAGAGGCCAGGCCAAGGGTCAACGTTTGTTGCAGTCCACTTGCAGTCTCTTCAGCCGGTGTTAAACTTGAATGTGTCATTTTTCATAAACTTTCCTTACTCTTTTCTCAATTAAATTGAAAGTTTATTTTTTTTTTCTAGAAATCAATTCCCAAAAGTTTCAAAAATGCCTGTTCAAAATATCAAGTTACAGAAGTATACCAAACAGGTGGATATCCAAAGCTTACAATCATCCGCCAAATATTGCCATTTTATGTGATTTATGATATGTCTAAAATTTTTGCATAACATTTCTGTGATATAAAAATGCGATAAATGCAATATTCACTGATAAGTGACCAAGCATATAAAAGTTCAATTAAATCGACTTATAATTTCCTGACCAAATTCGAAGAAGTAAAAATTTGAAACATTTTACTATGTAAACTGCATAAAACATAAAAATGGCTAGAGCAATGGCTAAAACATTTTTTGTTTGCAAATAATAAAACATAGGTAAATTTATTTGCCTAAGAGAACGATTTTGTCAGCGTGCTCTTTGAAATTTCTCCAATGTCATTTTTTGGGCCACCTTAGTATATAATATATGACCATCCGCGAAGAAAGGGACCTGATGCGTCAAAGCTGAATTTTACAGGATGGGCGATTGTAGCAGAAGTTCAAGCCAGTATTTGACTAGTGGGGATGCATCTACGAAAAGCACCCCCTCCACGTACCACTAAACCTTTAGGCGCCGTATCCGTGAGAACCGCTCTCATCAGTCCGCTTCAGATATACCAGGGGGGGGGGGGGTGACTCGGCATGCAAATGCACTGAGTCAGTTTTGCGAAGGACGGCAGAAGATGGAACACTGTCGCCACTAGCGCGACGCCCTACATTTGAATGATAGCTGATAAGAAACATGGGACATGTAGTATTTTTCTTAATTTTTGTAATATTTTGAACATTTGTAGATATTTAAAAAACTTTGAGGTTGAATTAAGCCAGGATTAACTGTTTCTGGAATTAAAAAAATATCGAGGATTAAAAAATACACCTTAAAAACACTGGAAATGTCTTTCTAATGATTTTAATATTCAGGCAGAGTAAAATGGTAAAATATAAAATATAATAGTTTTTCTATTTTTAATTACTTGAATGATTCTAATGTATTATTACATTATAATAAAAATACACAAAAAATTATAAAAATTATTAATATCTATTATATTGTATTAATCGTCAAAACAGTGAAAAGATTACCAGTATGAAAGCTATTAAGTTTACTGTACATTTAGTCATATATTTATTTAAAAATAGGATTAAAATATGGAGATATGAATTAAATAAGGACTAAAGACATCGATGTCCAGATCAGTGATCCCAGATCTGAAACGAGATGTGGTCCTATACTATGACAGGGCTATGTCCGTGTGAATATAGTAGGAGACGCTGTAAATGACTGATGATTTCGATGCTGACGATTCTCATGATTTGAATAGATCGCGCGCCTCCTGATATGTGTATATTTTGAGGTTATGTTATTTCATAATTATAATAGTCTTATTTGTATGTATGTATTTAATCTCTCCCTTTTACGGGTTTGAGGACCACCGCTCCCTGTACATATATTAACAATTTCATCCTTAGTCTAACTTAACTACTACTTATATTCTACTCTTTCGCATTACGTAGAATAAATAATAGTAACAGTAGTGATATTAATTCCTAAAATGAGCGAGCTTCCAGGGCTTCCGTTTCCTCTTACCATAAAAAAATGCATTTTTCACGATATTGAAAACAATTTTCGTTTTTTTACTGTCCCTTTTCAGGATCACCCGTTTGGCTCTGCCCTACTCCCTTGCTTTCCCTTACTTCATCCAATTTCTTCATCCACATCACTCCCTGTCCACTACCATCCAAGATCCATCTTACACACTCATCCACACTCAACTGTCCATCTCTCTCCTCCTTGTTTTCTACCTCTCATTTTGAATTTCCCACGTTACCTCTCGCTTCATTGTTCCGAATTTCACCGAAACATGCTTGCGCAATTTTACTTCCCTCTCCCCTTTTTAGCTTCTCTTCAAACCTCCATGCTCTCTTA
>NC_046664.1:110883197-110886635 GCF_010883055.1 Belonocnema kinseyi
TTCTTTAAAAATTCATGTATTTTGATTAAGATTTGTCTTTTTTTGTAGATCATCATTTTTTGTTGTTAAAAATTATTTATCTTTATCTGAAAATGTAACTATAATATGATTAATTAAAAATTAATCGTATATATTGGTTAAGTTGGAAAATCTTTTTTTTTTATAGAACATTAATCTTTTGGTCAAAAATTCACCTTTTCCCTTCAAAATTTAACAATTTTGTTGAAAATTTGTTTTTATTCTTGTTCAATTCAATTTTTTAGCACAGTTTTTATCTGGAAATTGTACTATTTCATTTTTTGTTGAAACTTTATCCTGTACATTGTAATAGTTAAAACAACAATTATTTAATAGAAAATTAATTTATTTTGTTGAAAAGTAAACTTTTGGGTTGAAAATTTATTTATTGTGTTAATTAGATTTTTTTCCTAAAATTAAAAAAACTGCAAAATAAAAAATTGCCTTAAAATCGTCCTGATTCCTTTTTTTAAATTTTTTAAATCTTTTCAAATACTCACTTAAAATTAATTTTTCAAACTAAAAAATCATTTTCAATTTTCTTAGCAATCATAACAATTTTTTTATTCTTTTTAAATATTTTACAATTCTCAAAAGCTTTATTTTTAAAATCTGCAAAAATCTACATCGTGTTTCAAATAATTTCAAATAATTTCAAGTTTTAAATTAATTTTGAATATTATTCTAAATTAAAATTGTAGCGTTCAAACTTAAAATTTACCTCACTACAATTTTAACAATTCAAGGCTTTCTATTTCGAACCACTCTGTTTAAATTTGTATAGTTTTTAATAGTTGTTTATAATGGCTTGTCACAGATCTGAATTCTATTTTTTTTTCAAAAAATCTCTGATCCAATTCAGAAATACATACAATTGCTTTGAAAAATTTCCTGTTCCAATTCAAAATTCAGGATGAAATTAGAAAATATGAAATCTGAAAATGATTTTTTTGAGGTGGAAATCTTTTGAATTTTAAACTTTTAAAACTGAAGCTTGACAAATTTTTAAATCAGAAATGTTTCATTTAAACGCTCAATATTTCATACGTATAAAACACAAACTTTTAACACCTTTTAATTTTACAATTTTTTAAATTAAATTATTTTAAAATACGAAATTACCATTTTTAAATTTTTATGACTTCAACATTTTAGAGATTTCTGGTTAAAAAATACAAATTACGCTATTATTTTTAAGATTCAAAATTATAATAATTCAAAAAAATTTCAGTTCATAACATTAAAAATTGAATGATTAAATTAATTTTTAACTAAAAACTTTTTAAAATAAAAGTTACATTGTTTTTATTTTAAGCTGTTCCAGATTAATATTTTTGCATTGTTATTTAGAGATAAAAATTTTAGTTTGCCAATTGAAAATGTTAGAAATTAACTTACTATCAAAATAATTGAATTTTCAAGTAAAAAAAAAAGGGAATAACAAATTTCCAACAAAAGAATTATGTTTTCAACTAAAATGATAAATCTTCAACAAAAAAGTTTGAATTTTTAATTAAAAACTGTTGAACTCATCTAAAAAGATATTAATTTTACACAAGAGTTGACTTTTCAGTCAATAAGGATTTTTTTTTTAATTGTTGAATTTCAAAGCCAAAAAGATGATTTTTTTACAAAACAGTGTAAACTTATTTTTAAACGGAATAGTTCAAGGACTTCTGGTTAAAAAATATAAGCTTACTTTCAATGCTTTGAATTGAAGAATAAATAAATAAATTTTTCAATGTTAAAGACTGAATCATTTTGATCAATAAAAATGGATTAATAACAATTCGTTTTTAATTGGAAACTTTTTAAATTATAAATTGAATTCGTTTATTTTAAGTCGCTTTATATTATTCAGTTTTACATTTTTATTTATAAATCCAAACTCAAAAGTCTTATTTACGAATTGACAATTTTGAAAATCGAACAAAAAAAGGCTTACATTTTTTTATTAAAAACTGTTGAACTCATCCAAACAGAAAATTTTTTCACAAAACAGTTGAGTTTTCAGTCTTTAACTAAAATGATGAATATTCAAAATAAATCTAATTAACACAATAAATAAATTTTCAACCCAAAAGTTTACTTTTCAACAAAATTAATTAATTTTCTATCAAATAATTGGTGTTTTAACTAATACAATGTACAGGATAAAGTTTTAACCAAAAATGGAACAGTACAATTTCCAGATAAAAACTGTGCTAAAAAATTGAATTGAACAAGAAAAAAAACAAATTTTCAACAAAATTGTTAAATTTTGAAGGGAAAAGGTGAATTTTTGACCAAAAGATTAATGTTCTATAAAAAAAAAACGATTTTCCAGCTTAACCAATATATACGATTAATTTTTAATCAATCATATAATAGTTACATTTTCAGATAAAGATAATTTTTAACAAAAAAATTAATTTTAAACAAAGTTGTTAAATTTTCAACCAATCAGATGAATTTTCGACCAAAAAAATTGATGATCTACAAAAAAAGACAAATCTTAAACAAAATACATGAATTTTTAAAGAAATTATTTAATTTTAAAGTAAAAAAGACGATTCATCTACAAAAAGTTCAATTTTTTAAGCGAAAAATATGAGTTTTCAATGAAAGAGTTAAACTTTCAACCAAATAGTAAAAGTTTCAACCATAATTAAAAAACCTTGTTAAAAAAGCGTATTTTTTTTACAAAGTAGTTCAACTGTTAGTGAAATAATCTATTTTTAAACCCAAGGAGATGTACAGTTGATATTTTAAGCAAACAATTGCATTTTTGACCAAAAATGATACATTTTCAACCAAAAAGATTAAATTTCTACTAAACAAGGGCAATTTCCAACAAAATACATAAACTTTCAACGAAATTATTTAATTTTAAAAACAAAAAGAGTATTTTCACCCAAAAATTATGGTTTTAATTTTTAACAATATAGTTGCATTTAAAACAGAACGACTTACAACCAAAAAATATTCATGGTTGACAATTCAACCGAAAAATGTAATTTTTAATGAAAAAGTATAAATTTTTCATAAAACAATGTAATTTCTACAAAGAAAGACGACCTTTTAACGAAACACATGTCTTAACCATAAATGGTATTGATTAATTGTCAGTTTCAAAAATGTATTTTCAACGAAAGAGATGAACCTTCAAATAAAAAACATAAAATTTTTAAAAAAGTAGTTGAACTTTTGATAGAAAAAATAATTCATTTTTGAAACAAATAATTGAGTTTTTATCCAAACGAGATGAATTCCAAAATCGCCAATTTCTTTAATTTCTTTCAAATGCGGATTAAGATATAAATAAGACTATTACTGAGATGGAAGCTTCTAACGTGTCCCCTAAGGGTTTACATTTTTCTTACACCTTCTCTATTCCTTTACACACCCTCCACACACTTACTTGGTGGTGGAAGGGGGACC
>NC_046664.1:110886735-110889208 GCF_010883055.1 Belonocnema kinseyi
GTTAAACTTTCAACCAAATAGTTAAATTTTCAACCATAATTATAAAACCTTGTTAAAAAAACGTATTTTTTTTTACAAAGTAGTTCAACTGTTAGTGAAATAATCGATTTTCAAACCCAAGTAGATGTACAGTTGATATTTTAAGCAAACAATTGCATTTTTGATCAAAAATGATACATTTTCAACCAAAAAGATTAAATTTCTACTAAATAAGGTCATTTTCCAACAAAATACATGAACTTTCAACGAAATTATTTAATTTTAAAAACAAAGAGTATTTCCACCAAAAAATTATGGTTTTAGTTTTTAACAATATAGTTGCATTTACAACAGAACGACTTACAACCAAGAAATATTTATAGTTGATAATTCAACCGAAAAATGTAATTTTTAATCAGAAAGTATAAATTTTACATGAAACAATTTAATTTCTACAATGAAAGACGACCATTTAACAAAACACATGATTTCTTAACCAAAAATGGTATTGATTAATTGTCAGTTTCAAAAATCTATTTTCAACGAAAGAGATGAACCTTCAAATAAAAAAAATTAAATTTTTAAAAAAGTAGTTGAACTTTTGATAGAAAAGAGGACTTTTTTTTACAAAATAGTCACATTTTCAACAAAATAAGTAATTTTTGAATCAAATAATTGAGTTTTTATCCAAAAGAGATGAATTCCAAAAATCGCCAATTTCTTTAATTTCTTTCAAATGCGGATTAAAGTATAAATAAGACTATTATATGGCTTCCGTTTCCGGTACCGATCGCGAAAGAACTCTTTTTGTCAAGTGGTGTATTTTTTGCTTTGATGGAGGAAATAAGGGTGAGTGGATGCAGAAAAGGCAGAAAGTGCGGAGATCGAGTGTAAAGGAAGAAGGGTGAGTGAAGGCAAAGGTGTGAAGGGTGAAAGTGAGTGGTTTGAGGTGAAAATTTGGAGCGTGTGAAGTTTTTGAGGTTAGGAGTGAAAAAATAGTTGCTTGGTCAGGGGGGCAAGAGGTAGGAAATAAAGGCGGGAAACGTCACAGAGCTTTAGGTAAGGTAGGATGCCGACGACGTTGATCGCAGTGACAGCAGCGGTGATGAAAGTGCCGAGAAGTCGACCCGGGTGGGGAGGGTAGCGGATTCAGGTACGGGCAAGCAACGGGGAAGGCCCTCAAATTTACAGCGCCTTAACAAGCTAGGCAACGCGGGTTCGAACAGAAGTCTGGACGAATGGTAAAAAAAGGCAAGCGCGACTAGCAGTGAAGGGGAGGAAAAAAGGAAAAGAGTGGCTGGGGAAGATGAGGTAGAAAGGGACCAGGAGAACAAGAGAGTGAGAATTAAAAGGAAAATACCAGAGAGAGATAGGGGGGATGGGGGAATATTTGAAAAATTGAAAGCTCTCATTAAAGGGTTTAGAGAGGAAACAAGAAAGAGATTGGATGAAATGAATAGGGATATGAATAGGCAGGGAACCGATGTAAGGGGGGAAGTGAAAAAGGTCAGAGAAAAATGGGAAGAATGGGATAAACGTTGGAAGGAGGAGAAAGACAAGGTTTGGGGTAAGCTAGAGAGCATTGAGAATAGACAGAGAGAGGTTGACGAACAGAGATCTAAAGAAATAAATCAGTTGGAAGAGCGGGTATCCAGTCTAGAAATTAGGAATGAGCATATGGGGAAAAAAACAGAATAATGAGGAAATAGTTCAAGGGAATGAAAAGAACGTCCGAAGTGAGAATGAAAGATTGAAGAAAAGACTCAGTGAAATCGAAAGAAGATTAGAAGGGGCAGAAAGGGCAAAGAGGAAAAATAACATAGTAGGCAAGAGATTAAAAGTGGAGAGTGAAATAGGAGAAGTGGAAATAACAAATCTTTTTCGAGATATTAGAGTGCAGGTAAGGGTAGAAGGAGTCAAGAGAATAGGAGGGTCAAAAGAAGGAAAAGAAGGAATGTTTCTAGTAAAAGTGGGGAGTGAGGAGGAGAAAAAGAAAATTATGGAGAAAAAAATTATTGAGAGGAAGAAGGGAAAGAATTGAAGAAGATCTGACATGGAGGGAGAGGAAAAGGAGATGGCAAATAGAGCAGAGGGCTTGGGTAGAGAGGAAAAAGGGCCATATGGTATGGATAGGGAGAGACAGGTTATGGACAAATGGGGAGGAATGGTGCTGGGATGAAGAATTATAAAAATTAAGGAAAAAAGGAAAGTCTTGAGAAAGGTAGGGGGAAGGGAGACGAAAAAGAGGCTAGAAATAAATCAGAGGGGTTTCCAAGCGGCAAAGGGGAAACAAAGTAAAGAGGAAAGAAGAGGGAGGGGAAGAGAGAAACGTGAAAATAGCTTTCTGGAATGTGTCAGGTTTGAAGAACAAGAACAAAGGATTCTGGGACGTGTTAGAAAAGTGGGATGTGATTATGATGAGTGAAACTTGGGCAGATGAGAAGGACTGGAAGGGAATAAAAAAGATGTTACCGAAAGGTTATGTGTGGAAAAT
>NC_046664.1:110889308-110900533 GCF_010883055.1 Belonocnema kinseyi
CTAGTCGGGAGTGGTGCTGACTGAAAACAGATGATTTGGAGCGATTCGCGCGCCATCTGTTGGTCATTCTAAGGACTTATTGAACTACCCTCGTATATAAATAGAATCGCCGCAGTGCTCCGACCGGCAATCGTGCACCTTCGAGTTTTCAAATTCAGAAGAGGAGAAATGGATTGCGCGCGCAACTCAGTCATTTACAGCGTCTCCTACTATATTCACACAGACATAGCCCTGTCATAGTATTGGACCACATCTCGTTTCAGATCGGGGATCACTGGTCTAGATCCGAACTGTCGAGCAGGGTAAGAATCAACCCGTTCAAACGGAGTAAAAAGTATTTTTCTCCGTTCCCAACAATGAGGTTGACCATTAGCAGCAAGTAATAACCGTGATTAAAATGATTTTATTGTTCAACCTGGAGAGGTAGTGTGTAAATATCACTTACTAAAGGAACAGATAATTTGGAAAAAGGAAGTTTTAGCTCCTGATTGAACGGTTATGGCGGTAAATATTACGATTTTTTTTACATCGATGTCCTTTAACCTAAAATAACCGAATGGCTCTGACGGTTTCATCTATACATTGGTTTTCAAATTTTGAGATATTCTTGTTGTTGCCGAACTTTTAGATTATTCTGGTAGTGTGTAAAATGATAGTTTCAATAGTTTTCGAAGCTTTAAAAATATTGTAAGACCCTTACTATCGTTAAGAAAAATGTCAAAGTAACATTAATAACAGTTTTTAATTATCGCAGAGTTTCGATGTTTATTTACAATTACATTAATTTATTTATAAATGCAAGTATTAAACTATATTATAATTGTAAAATAATGATTTTCTTAAGTCATAATGGTAAAAGAAACCTAAATTAAAACTCGGGGTTTTGCCATCTCAACTTCCAAACTGCCCTAATCATTGTTTGATGGCTTATTTTTTTATTAGACATTTATGAATTCTTTGTCAAAAAATTGCTTTTTATTAGAGGACGGGTTTTTTTTTGGCAGCCTTCGAACAATGCTCGGGGCAGTTTGGAAATTGAGATTTGGAAACCCCTGGTTTTGATTGAGGATTATCATACCATTCTGACTGCAAAAAATAATTATGTTACAATTTGTATTTACTTTCATACTTGAATTTATTAATAAATTAATGTAATTGTACATAAATGGTGAAACTCAGCGATAATTCAACACTGTGATTAATGTTACTTTTACATTTTTCTTACAGATAGTAAGGGTCTTGAAACATTTTTTAAATTTCAAAAACAATTGGAGCTATAATTTTATATACTATCACAATAACCTAAAAGTTCAGTAACAAGAAGAATATATTAAAATATGAAAATCAATATTGTCATGAAATCGTCAGACCCGCTCGATTATTTTAGATTAAAGGACATCAGTGTAAAGAAATCGTAATACTTACCGCAATAACCGTTCCATCAGGAGCTAAAACTTCCCTTTTCCAACTGATCTGATCCTTTAAAAATTTATCTGCACACACTATGTATCCAGGTTTAACAATGAAATCCTTTTTAGCACGCTTAATTGCCTGTTCCCAACTTTCAACCTCATTTTTTGGAACGCAGAAAAAAACTTTTTACTCCACTTGAGCGGGCTGTGTCGTACCAGAGATGAGGTGATCGTACCCTAGTTTACAGTTCGGAGCTATACATCGAAGTCCACTCATTTTGATTACATATTTATGTGTAAATGCATCAAATACGCCAAAAGACGATAGAGTTATGACATTTCACAAGTTTTTACATGCAAAATAATAGCAGACAACGGGCAGACCGGGCGTCGCAGCGGTGGCGACAATATTTCAAGACTGGACGCTCTTCACAAAACTGACTCATGCCTCTAATGCAAAAGCGAAAATCGTGTCACTGGATATACCCAGTAGTAGTGAGTGGTGGGCATTGTTTTTTGCAGGCTTCTCTTGTTGTCTCCGCGTACGCTCATTATGTCTATATGTGTAGGTTAATATCAAGAAAAGTAATGAACTTAGACATTTTCTGATTATTCGGAATACATTAATAACTTAGAAAACTATAGATTGGCGTAAGAAAATAAAAATCGATTTTTTCCACATTAGGTGCCTTTCTTCGCGGAATTGCAAGTTTTTACATTATATACCGCATAATTGTGCAATCTATAACGTAAGAATTTAAATTTATCACTCTATTCCATGGTCTTCTATTGTGATCTCGCGAGGGTTCGAGTAGTCAGCAAGCGATCACAGAAAAAATTAAAGATAAGGTTTACATCAATTTCCTTCTGAAAGATTCCCCGGGAAAAAAATTAACCTTGACAGATAAACTTTACATGAATAGAAAGATAATTTTCTATTTTTAGACTTGCCCGGATAATCTTTCATCTTATAATCGCTCCATTTTTATTCGAGCTGTGGCGACCATTACGACACCAGCGCTATCCAGCGTCTTTTAACTTAATTAAATTTGAGAGAAATGGAGATTCCCATCTGTCAGTTACATATTCCGCTTTTGCTAAATTGTATTAAATAATTTATAATTCGTCTACAATAATGTGATTTATTTCGGAAGAAATATATCAGTAAGAACAATTTTTTTTTGTTTTCTGTTGTTGATTCTACATGTTTTACCGAAATTTGTTCGCTTTAGTGCGACGCAGTCGACGAGTTCAGAATTATTTTACTAACCTCAGTGAAACTTTCGCTGAAATATGTTTAATCATAAACCGTTGCAGGTCTTACCTGCAGCAAATTTCTACTTTTTTTGTGATTGTTTTAAATCTGGTGTCTCGATTTATAGTCGAACTCACTCATACTCTTCCTTTTTCCCATGGCTGCTAAGGACGCCGTAGCAGATGACAGAAACAAAATTTAACTTTATTTTTGTCTGTGATATTAGTGCATTATAATATCGTGCGAAACTCTGGGATCTTATTGTACGTTATCATATTGCGCTTTCTTGCAATATAGAGGGTTTGCGATATCATTGTGCGATATCTTTTTCTCCGTGTGATCATACCATAATTAAGGGCTCATATAATGCTCAATTCAAGCCCCATTGCCAAATTTAATGTTCCACTATTTTAAAAAAACTGGGGGTTACGCCAGCTTAATGTTAAGCTGACGGAACCCCATGTGAAATAAACGTTGAATCGAGTTCTGTCATATCAGATAATTAAGGGCTCATTTAATGCCCTGCAAAACTAAAAAAAAAATGTTGTGCAAAAGCCACCCCTAATAATGAATAACCACCCTTAATATAAAGTATGTGAAATTGTAAATCTCACCATACCATAATTAAGGGCTCATTTAATGCATATTTGACGTCCCATTGTCAAATTTAATGCTCCGCTTTTTTTTAACCCGTTGTTACGATTGTTTAATGTTAAGCTAGTATGAACCCCGTTTTTTTAAATAGTGCAGCATTGAATTTGGCAATAGGCCATTAAATGAGCCTTAAATTAGCTCTTAATTGTGTTATGGTTATATTTTCAAATTGTGTATATTTTATGTTTGAAATAAATTTATTTTATTTTTAACCTGAAAAAGAGACCGATCTGTTTGGAGTGGTACTTAAATGTTGAGCTTAACGTCTCTGTTTTTATATTTTTACTCAATGCATTTTTTATCATGCGCTATTTTATGTTATTTTTTTAATATTGCTTAGAACGTTTTGTTTACGTAAATTATTCTTCCTGAAATCTAAATTAAAAAATATTTTATAATTTTCATAGAATGGTAGGGGTCGCATTATTTCTTATACAAGGGGCGATGGGGAAATTTTGAAAAAATTCATGAATATGAGGAAAACTATTGTGAACCAGTTGCAGTTGAGAAATTTAAAAAATAATCAAAATTGTTGCTTAAAAGTACAAAAATGTGCAACTATATTATCTTCAGTTCTAATACAGATATTAAAGCGATTCAAAATGCCAACTGTAATGGATAGGCTTTGTATTTATTTTAAATCACTCGGAAGGATGTGATAGTCTTATTGTTTGGAAAAATCGCGATATTTTTAGACATTTTTTTTTGGTTGGAAAACAAGTGACAGAAAGCGGGGGGGGGGGTGCGTTTTTGTTACTGCCGACCGCTGGCCCCTTTCTTCGACCCGTGGCCAGGTGCCATCCTGGTCACGAAAATTGAAAATAAATACAGAGCCTATCCATTACAGTTTGCAGTTTGAATCGCTTTAATACCTGTGTTAGAACTGAAGATGATATAGTTGCACATTTTTGTACTTTTAAGGAACAAATTATATTATTTTTCAAATTTTTCAACTGCAACTGGTTGACAACAGTTTTCCTCATATTCGTCAATTTTTCAAATTTTTCCCATCGCCCCTTGTATAAGAAATAATGCTCTAAACTTGACTGTTCTTAAATGTACCCAAAAATCCTGACTTTTTTTTACATTTTTCAGTCTGAGCACAAAATTTTTTTAACATAAACGTCTTCAAGCTCATTTCCGTAGAACACCGTCAGCTTTCATATGACTGTTTTTTTTTGCGCTAGCATTTTTTTTGACCGAGTTATGAAGCTTCAAAGGCAGATGCCTACAGTTTTCTCGCCGATAGTAGAATATTTCTATTCACTTTCGGCCAAAGAATCCGAATCCATAGGAATTGACTAGTCTACACTGAGAAACATTGTACTGGAAAAATTACTAAATTAGGTTACAATCGAGGGACCAAGGCGATAATTCATATATTTTAATACAATAATCGTAAGCTATGCTATTTTTATATGAAACTTTCCTATTGATAATACGAAGTCTTAGTGTTTCTTATAGTAAAATCCTAGATAGGATAAATTAGTAGAGACATAATTAAATTATATAAAAAGAGTAGAAGTAATAAGTACCTAAAATAAGATAAAAGACTAAATTTGTAAGAGGAATTACTATTGTCTGTAGGAATATGAATTACACTACGACACTTTCTATTTTTTGTAGAATGGAGTAAGACAAATTCGGAAGATCGCTCTCGAATATTACTAAGTGACTTAGTAAGCGAGCCTAGCGTTGAACCGAATGCAGCCGAGCGTAAACGATGTCAGCCGACCAACGCTCTACTGAAATTCCTTAAATTTATCAATCTCTCGATTTGGGTTGATGCAAAAATTCTTATTACAATAAATTAGGACAATTCGAAAAGTTACAATTGAAAAACAAATTTCCCACAGAGAGCAAAAAATAATTTTTTAACCTCGATATTAGGATATTTGATTACGTTAATATATAGTACTTAGAATTTTAAAAATGCCATCACTGTGAACAATTAATAAATAATTTAATGGAAGTCAATTTGACTGCTAGCATTTACTTGATAAGAGCGATGAATTTCTGGATCTCATTATCTAGTTTAGCCGAGTGGAAAATCGCCGTGCTGCCGCGCTGGATACCCGTGTTCGTTTCCCACCAGCTTTATTTTAATCACATTTTTCTGTTTCAGCTTGTATTATAATATTTCTGCATGTATATAATAATGTATAAACTAAATATAATCGTGTGTACTGTACAATTGCAATTTAAATAAATATAATAGTGCGAAAGAGATCAACATCCCAAAATAAATAAGTCTGCATTTACGTTGTATGCTCGTGTAAAGGATACGTATCGTGACCTTGAACGCGACGCGACGCATGTTGGGTTTATTTTGTTTCTTCTGTTAATCTAACTGCACCAATTTTTACTAAATCACTTACTAAATCAGTGCGCCATTCTCTTTCGACGTTACTATAGTCCGTTGCAAATATTGCAATCTTATGTAGAAATAAATGTAACATTTTCAAATTTTTTTCCCATGAATTTTGTAGTTCGGCATGTAGTTACTAGTTACTACTCGTAGTAAACATTACAAAAGTTCCGCTATGTCCCTCCATTGCAAACTGAAAATAGTAAAATCTAGTCTGATTTTTAGCAAATATTGCAGCAAAAGGTTTCTCCGTGTAGTTTTCGATGTATAATATAAAATGTGTCAAATACTTACGGTCAGCTATGAATTTTTTGTACACAGGTAAATATATATGCAAGGCACTACTCGAGCTTGAAACTCGGCGGGACGTTGCGTTGTGGTTCTCAACCGAGGGCTACTGTATTATGTTGCGTTGGTACATTTAAATCAAGTCCCCCATTTAAACCAGCCGACACTAAAACTTTTTATGTAATTTTTTATGCAATTTTTGGACAATTTAATAACGTATGCTACTGCGTAGATATTTCAGCACCTATTATACTGAAAATGTCTTTAAAAAGGCATATTTCTTTTCAAGATCAAATTCAAAAACGAAACTGGAAAGTTTTTAGGACATTTTTTTTTATTTTGTAAAATTTTTCAAAATTTTAGAAATAATTTGAATCATTTTTAAATGCATTCAGCAGTTATTGAAAATTTCGAAAATTAGTTAAATTTCTAAATACAATTTTGAATATAATTGCCATCTGCTGGAAATTCAGTTACTAAAAATATAAATAAATTTCTAATTTAATTTTCGACGGTTAAAAATTGAATAATGTTTCAAATTTATCGTCCGTCTATTTAGAATCCAGCTATGGAAGTTTCAATGTTTAATTTTCAATAACTTTTAGCAGTCGCATCTCCAACTGTTGAAAATTGAAGATAATTGAATTTCAAACCGTTCAAATTCAACTCCTGAAAATTTAAATAAATTTAAATTTTCTTTAGTTTTCTACAGTTATTTAGGATGATGGCCTACGGCTATGACCGACGTGGGTCTGAAAATATGGATGTTCCATAGGGCAGCGATTCCCAAACTTTTTATGCACTTTCTGGGGAGCGGCAGGGGCCCCACCCTCAAATTTTGTCACAATACTGGAACCCAAGTGAGACACGGGACTCTAGTCGTTCGTGCCCGGTTACTTGCTTCGCTGACCTTTTCGTTGTTAGAGAATTAGAGCCGGTTGAGAAAAATGAAAAGTTGGTTAAATATGAATCAATAGAATTTTAATAAGTTCCGTTAGATTTGTTAGATTATCAAATAAACGTTAAAAAAAGGTAGAAGAAGATCGGATAATAACTTCAAAAGTTATCGCACTTTTGTTGCATTCACAAGATTTGTAAATATTTCATTTATTAGTTCGGATATTAACCGATTTTCAAAAACTTTGTTTTCATTTTCTTTAAATTATATCACGAAATTTATTCAGCCAATTAAAATTAAATAGCGCTAAGTCTTTATAATTTCATTTATTGCAACTTCATAACAATGAAAGGGTCATTCGTGGTAGGTACACGAAAGTCGAGGAAAGTAGCCTTCTGCTCGCAGCGGGGAGCCTGCCTAGCTGCCCGGCCCGGGGTGGCATCCCCCTGCCGGCGGCAGCCTCATCGGCCGGCGGCACTAGTTTGGGAATCGCTGCCATAGGGGCTACTGCAGGGGGCCCAGGTTGGTTGCCGCCACGGATCAACGATAAATCCGATGGATGGGCGGAATCTTGCAACTTTTTAGTGGGCGGAGTGACTAAATCCCAAACTAGTGCCGCCGGCCGATGAGGCTGCCGCCGGCAGGGGGACGCCACCCCGGGCCCAGCCACTCGGCAGCCCCGCCGCTATGAGGATCCGTTTATTGTCATGAGATTTAAAGCTGTTTCAATAACTAAAACCCTAAAGATATAGCTCAATTCAATTCTAATTATCTGAATCATTTTCCTGATGTAATTTTAAGAAAATGAAAAAAAAGTTGATGAAGATCGGTTAACATTTCGAATAATTAAACATATCCTTAAGAACACCCCAAATTACAAGAACTGTCAACTGGCATTGAAGATATTAACCGATTTTCATCAACTTTCTTTTCATTTGCTTAAAATTAGATTAGGAAATTGACTCAACTAATTAAAATTTAATTTATTAACATATTAACACATTTTAATTTTTTTCAACCGGTTCTAATTCTCTTGCGTGAAGCATGGTGTGTCAGGCAGTGAAGCAGTCAAGTGGTCCCCCCTTGGCGGTAGGGTATTGTGCAAAATGTGAGGGTGGCGGCCCTTGTATAGACATTGTATAGACATTCTTAGTCGACTCCGTCAGAAAATTGACTCTTATCAAAACGGTTAAACTCTTAGTTTTTAAATTGAAATTCTGTAAATAATTAATAGTTCTTGTAAATTTGCAAAGCAAAATAGGAAGCAGTCATCGGATAGACATTCTTGGTTGACTCCGCACATGCATTGACTCTTAAGAAAAGGGCACTTTTAATTTTTTAATTAAAATTGCTTAAACAATTAATACATCTTGTAAAATTGCGAAGCAACATAAAAGAGTTATCGTATAGACATTCTTACTTGAATACGTCAAAAAATTGACTTGTAGAAAAAAGGGGAAACTTCTAATTTTTAAATTAAAATTGATTAAATAATTAACAGTTCTTGTAAATTTACAAACAATATAGAAAAGAGTCATCGGATAAACACTCTTAGTTGGACTCCGCAAACAAACTGGCTCTTTGAAAAAAGGTCAATTTTAGTTTTTTAATTAAAATTGTTTAAATAATTAAAATTTTATGTAAATTTGCATAGCAAAACAGAGAATAGTCATCGGGTAGACATTCTTAGTAGTTAACTTCGTAAAAAAAATTACTTGTAGAAAAAAGGGCCAACTCTTAATTTTTTAATAAAAATTGTTTCAATAATTATTAGTTCTTGTAGATTTATAAAGCAACATAGAAAAGAGTCATTGGACGGACATTCTTAGTCTTAATTTTTAAATTAAAATTGTTTAAATAATTAATATTTATTGTAAATTTACAAAGCGACATAATAAATTAAACGTCTTCTTTAAAAAATAGCCATTTATGAACATTGTTTAAATAATTACAATGTTTGAAGTTTAAATAAATGATAAAAAACAAATATGAGCTCCACTCGAATTCGGTACGATGGCTAGGAATATTGACATCCATAATGTAAACAGATCCCTCGAACATGTCTTGACGCCTTATAGACTCTTAGAGGTAGCTTTGACTGAATTAAAAGTCAAAATTGTACAATTCAAACTCCAGACTCGACTTGTATCCGTAGCATTTACCGCCGCCAAACGGATCACCCGGGAAGCGCATTTCGGTGGAAATGCCTTAATTTCATAAGGGTGCTTTCATGCATCTGCAAGCAGGCAGTCTGCATGCAGAAAATCCATAAGAGTGAGAGAGATAGAGAATTGTCCATCTCTTTCACTCTTATGGGTTTTCTTCATGCAGACTGCCTGCTTGCAGAGGCATGCAAGCACCCTAATACGCAGCTCTGTTCTTAACCTAAAAATGATTCTAGATCGCATTTCGGTGCGCATGCGTTAGCTTCATAAAAGATTCCGTTGATCTCGATTGTGATCTCGATTCTAAAGAATAGGCGGCGCGTTTAAATCCAACCAATAGGTGAAGAGATAATGTGGCTTCAGACTTCGAGATTATATCGCAACCTCTTTTTTATGATAGGATATGGCTCTAATTTAGGGCTCTAGCAATATGATAATTAAACATTTTAAAAAGTTTAAACCATTTTTGTTTAAACAATTTCACAAAAAAAGAATATTTTCTTTTCTCTTGCATAATTTCAGACACATTACATTTCTTTTCCCCTTTTTTTTGTTATATATGGTGTTATGCCAACTTAACGTTATAAAAAATACATGAAGAAATCTATAAAAGCCATTTTTACTCCTCGCATAATTTAGGGCTCATTTAGGACTAATTTGGGACATTGGTCCCAAATTTTGGGCTCTTTTATTTTTGAAAAAAAATAGTGTTTGCATTAACTTAACAATAAGTTAGTTCAAGATTGTTGTAAAACGTAATAAAAATATCGCACGACCTTCGGTCGATGTTATTTCAGGAGCCTTACATGAGCCTGAAATTATGCAACAGAAAATAATATAATTTTTGTGTTAAATTTGTTTAAACAATTCTTTGTTAAATTCAAATATTATATTCAGGGAGCCCTAAGTGAGCCTTAATATAGGGTAAAAGAAGAAATTTGTTTCATTCATTTTTACTAGATTTTTTTATACAAAAATTGTTTGAACAATTTTTGTTCATTTTTCATTATTATATTCCCAGAGCTATAAATGAGCCCTAAATTATAGTGCAAAGAAATATTGTCCAAGTCAGTTTTTTCTATGTTTGGTTCTGCTAGCTTAGCGTTAAGCTAGCATGACCACCGTTTTTTTCGAAAAATTGCGGAGCATTAAATTTAGCAATAGGGCATTAAATTAGCCCCAAATGAGCCTTAACTCCCTATATTTTTTGAGTCCATTTTTGCAATTTGGTCCTTCCAGCTTAACGGACCTGCTTTTTTTTATCGAGTTTCAACTGCTAGCTATTGATTTAGGTATAGATATGTAGTTTCGATACCCCGTAGCATTAGAAATTTCATTTGTAATGTAATGTTTACAATTGTAGCATATAATTATTTACTCTAAACAGAACTATTCATATTTAAAGTAAAAATATTCGCAATCAATTAATATTTAATTGTGAATATCCTATTGCGAATAGCCCAATGTGAATAGCCCATTGTGAATATCCTATTTGGGCAGTACTACGCCAGTAGCTATATCCAGAGCTGGGCCAATATTGACAGCCCAATACATAATATCGTTATTATCCCAGAGATATGCCAGTACTGGTCCCATCACTGGCAAAATACCATTAGGGCTTCATGGTGGCAACCATGAGAGCTCCATGAGGGAAGCCCATGTTGGACCCCTATGGATTAGCATATCGCTGCCATGAGGGGTCTCGCCTGGATTGTCCTCATGGATTCTACAGGGCTTGAGGGCAATCCATGCACTGCAAACTGAAAATTAAATTTTCAATAGTTGAATCTTTGTTTTGAAAGTCTTTAACTTGAAATTTCCTAAAACTTTTCAAAACCTTGAAAAAACTTCAAAATTGTATTTCGAAATCTTCGATCTTGATCATGAAAAGAAATCTGCATTTTTAAAGAAATTTTTCAGTATAGTAGGTTATAATGGGTTATAATAGCGTAGCTAGGCAGTACCATACCCTATTTAATCATCCAAAAATTGTATACCCAATTACATATAAACTTACTTATAAAATAATAACTCTAATCAATTATGCGTGCTGGTCACGTGACAGTGTGGTACATGTCGAGCTCCCCAATGCTTGTAGGGGTAGTTTCAAACGCCTGTAACTTCCTTTCTAATTACGCGATTTAAAATTTTTATGAGGGTTTTGGAAAGTGCTTTTTACACGCTT
>NC_046664.1:110900633-110942387 GCF_010883055.1 Belonocnema kinseyi
TTTTTAAAACAAATACATGATTCAACCAACTTCTCACGTATAAAGTGTTTGAGTAAATAAAGTACTAACGGATTAGTAATTAACGCCTGCCGTCAGCCTACACCCTATCAAGTTTTAGTTTCCAGAGTCTACCACGTGGAGGTGACAGTGCGATTTTAGACTCCTTTTATCTGCAAGATGATTCGGGGTGCTTAATTTTAGTGAGTCCCCTCGCCTCTCACTTTCTGGGGTGCTTGATTTTAGTGAGTCCCCTCGCCTCTCACTTTATGGGGTGTTTGATTTTTGTGAGTCTCCTTGCCTCTCACTACACAACCTATTTATGCTGTTCGCCTCGTCTTCGTACCAGCTTTCCACTTTCTTGGAGTACTATTCTGCTTTCGATTACGTTTAGGCTTCGGGAAAACCTCACTTTTCTCCTCATAGGAAAATCGTTTCAGATCCAGGTGTCCCTTTGCGTTCGGAGCGAATGAATGATATTTGAGAGTACCTGGTATCGTCATAGCCTTACTAAATCGATCTGCTAATTTTATTGTCATCGCTGCATGCTCTTCTTTGCTACTGAAAAATACGACAGTTTCCTTCAAGTTTTGAAAATACTTCTGAAAATACAAGTAAGCCGTTCTTGCACCCAACCGCTCAATTAATCAATATTTTCGATTAAGTGAATAGTTTTTTCCGATGACTTCATGCAATTTTGGATCAATGTGAGTAATACAAAAAAATGGCATACTTGAAAACTGTTCCGCGGTATGCTGCCGCATAACGCCCGAGTGCGAGCGCGAGGACTCCCTCTACAACCGGCTCTGTGACTCAATGAATTTCAATTTGTCCATTTTCTTATTAGACATTTTTCATAGTAAAAAAGGAAAACTTTCTTTTGAGACTATTTAAAAAAAATCGTGGATGCCTAAATTGCGAAAAAAGTTAAATAAACAATTGATTTATTAAAAAAATTGTTTAAACAATTTTTTTTTATAAATAATAAAATAGGATGAAAGCGTGTAAAAAGTATTTTCCAAAACCCTCATAAAAATTTTAAATCGCGTAATTAGGAAGGAAGTTACAGGCGTTTGAAACTACCCCTGCAGGCATTGGGGTTGAAAATTCCCCCCCCCCCCTCACTTGGGGAGGGTTGGTAATCCTGGTCTATAAGTTTGTGGATTAACTACTGTTGGGTAGGCGAACATATTCCCAGAATTTAGAGACAATCGAAAAACATGACTTTTTGAGTTGGGGCAGTTGAGGAATAATGCCCCATATGTTTAAAAATCTTTTTAAAGTATGATGAAAAAATTGATATTAAAAAAAAAACAGAAAAAATGGTGATTTCACAAACAAATTCATATCTTTTTTATTTTTTCATTAAAAAGGCTCAAAATTCACCTGAGTTAACTTCTAAGGTATCACTTTGAGAAAAAAATATTGTCGAAAACTGTCAAAAGCATGTAAAACAATGTATCATCAAATTTTACTATGCATAACCGGCACAATCTTTGCAAATCATGTAGCTGTGCTGGTCGCAAACAGCGCGAATACAACTACTGCAAACTTTTCTTATCTTTCGTTCATTTAATCTGGAATACAATCCGCATCTTTTTTGTGAATTATATTGTAATCGCTGCAAAACTCTTGCATTTACAATAGCTTGATCAAGAATCCCAAAAAAAAATCAGAATGGCCATCTGTGAGTCCTTCCAGTGACAGTACAGGAATGACACAGTTTGTCAAAATTGTCCTCGAGCACGAAACTCTAGAAGGCCTTAATTTAACTCGCATCCTCCATATCAACATCCTCGCTCGTCGTCAGACATCGCTCGTCGTCAACATCCTCTCGTCGTCAGAATCATGCTTACTGCCATTCGAATCACTCTCCTCATCTTCTGTAATTCCTCGCACATAGGGCAAGACCGATAATTGTACGCCATCTGATTGATTATGTAATTAATCATAACATACCGTATAAAAAAAGTAGGAAAATGTTTTTTACGTACCTGATTCTTCAATCTGAAGTCGAAAAACAACCTAAAAAAATCACTAAAAATTTCGAAATTGAATCATGCGCATTTTCTACGTTTAGGTACTTAAAACCAGTGAATTATAGCCTGGGGGTGCAGGTGGTCCCAGTGTGCCGAATAAGGGTTAAAAACTAGATTTTTTTATATTGGATCTTTTGGAAATCGCTTGGAATTGTTTTTAAGCCAAGTTTTATGGTTTGGATGTTAAAATCCAAAAAGTTATCGGCTATTCAAAACTGATGTACTAACTTCACACTTCACACTGACAAAACGCAGGAACAATGTATGGTCGTGTTCTGATAGATTTTTGCAACAAAATTTGGTTAAAATTCTTTTAGAGTTTTGTCAAATTCTATTGATCGTACGATAAATTAGAACCACCTTACGAGGTGCGGAATAGTCTACTTTAATCTAATGTACGCATTAATATAGCGGAATTGTAAGTTCGTTGTCTGAAAATTAGGAAAATCGAAAATATTGAATGTTGCTCAGCTGCAACATTCACCGTTAAAAGGTCAATGTTATAAGGAATTAAAAACATCGTAAACAGAAAATTTCAAAATAGAAACAATGTAAGAAAAGTATTTTTGTACAATTCTCCAGAATATTTTTAAATTCTGAAAATTTGGTACAAAAATAAAATAATAACAGTATTAAAGTACACCACATTCTCGTTTTCAGTTCTCCCTTTCTCAGCATTCTTAGACCTGCTGGTCCATGCAGTTGCTCTGGGGAGCAGGGCGAGATCGGTTGCGACTGCCATCTCCCAAGGGTCGCAGTGCGCGAGTACTCAGTCAAGTATATTGCGCAATATCATGCATTCCAATCGGACAAATTGTTCATGTGCTCCTAACTGTTTACATTACGATCCTCCCGAATTCTTCAAGGGGCCGTTCATAAAAGACGTCCGCAAAATTTCCGGAATTTTAGACTCACCTCTTCTTCATATTTTTCATAATTATGAAATTATAAGAGATTAAAGCGCTCGTAAATTTGTGAAAAATTTATTCTTATAATCAAACATAGAACTTTCTGTCCAAAACTACATAAAAAACCATCTGGGAATACCAGACGGTGTTCCTCGGAACCGCTAGATGGCGCTGGAATCCTCTGAATTATCGCGGAAGAATTCGCAATCGCCTGCGTATCGTCAGATAGAGGAATTTCATGAAACTTACTCAATTGCATAAAAATGATTGAATTTGAAAAAGTGGACTTCCGAAAATGGGTTGATCCCTCCCCCCTACTTCTTGCCTACTTTCGTCTGGACCCCCCCCCCCCCAATTGCGGACGTCTTTTATGGGCGGCCTCCAATCGGCCGTCGACGGACCATCATATTGGAATATGCATTCACACCTGCGGAAAATTCAGTTAAATTTAGTATAATTTTAGATCTTCTGAAACTCACTAAACGATTACTAAAATATTATTATAATGTCGACAATTTCATTTTGTAAAATGTCAGTGGCGTAACTATACTGTCAAGCATAAACCCGCTATGAAGGGTTAGGGGGGGGGGGGGGGGGGGGCTCTCCTAGATTGAGAAGCGAATACACTATACTATACAATTTCAAACGGACCTGCTATAAAATTTGGCACATTTCTAGTTACACCTTCAAACTTATTTATTTACACACCATTGCAAAAACTATAGGTTGGTGTAAGAAACCAAAAATTAATTTTTTCCGCATTAGACCCATTTATTCGCGGACAAATCACATATCTTTCATCTGAAATTATAATTTTTAAAAACAAACGTATATTACAGTGATATCTATCAGGTATTTCAGTATTTGTACGGGACAAAACTTAATTTTTTTATTAAAGCAGAAAACAAATATTTTTCACCATAATTGTATTAGGACATTATTTTTTATTTTAAATAAGCTATTTAATTCAATAATAAAATGGGTAATTTTTTTATTATACCGAATTTATTACTTAGTTGAATGGATTTAGAAAAATAAAGAACGATATCCAAATATACTTATGTTGAAAAATAATTTTTTGCCGATATATCAACAATATTATTTATATTTCAAAAAACTATTTTTTTTTTAAATCGAAAACTTTTTGGATTTTCACGTACAAACGATAAAAATTGTTTTCCAAACAATACCAAACCCCGCGGCCTCCTCTCACGGCGAAACTTGAGGAGCCATCAGTTTAAAAAGCCAACGGGAATTGTACGGGAAATTTGCGGGAATTTTATCGCAAGTCTTCTCTGGACAACCTGAGCAGCAGGGGAATATGAAGTACAGTGAAACTCTTCTATAGCGCCGATTTTGGGCTTGACGGTGGATGGGAACTAAATCATTATAGCTCACTCCGCTTTTGTTTGTTCACGCCTGGGTGACAACCACAGACCCCGCGCAACTCACATGTTACACCTACCTGCGGCGCGGCGTCAATTCTCGGAAGGGCTATTAGAGGGTTCCACTGTAACATATTAAGCAGCCTGCTCGCTGCTGGGCTTTACAGAACTAGATTTTATAATTTTTTAAATTATATAATTGTTTAAACAATCGCCCACCCTACAGAGATGTGGTCTCTTGGACTATATTAATACGATTGATACGAGGATTTAATAAATAACTATAGCTAAAGTTATGCATAGTAAGTATAATTTTTAAATATCATTTTTCGACAAAAAACAGTAAAAATTCGAAAATTTTATTAGTAGATATGAAAAATTTTGTTAATTTTCATCGCCACAAAACTCAGCAAAATTTGATTGCAACTTTTTATAATTTTACAGAAATATCTATTATTATTATTATTATTATTATTATTATTGTTATAAAACTTTCATATTGGTGGAGAGTACATATTAATGTACCTATGCTTAAAGAAATTATGATGAAAAATGGATAAGGACCATTTTTTCAAAGTAATTTGATCTTGAACTTGACTAATCTTCTGTACTTTTGAAGAAAGGCTTTATCTAAATTTGGATTTGAACAGATATTTTTAAGGTATTTTTCGGAAAAAAACGCCTTATTATAGAAATGTCTCAAATTCAACCAGCATACGAAGGACTCCGAGATCTATCGAACTGTAAAGTTAAAATGGAATTGCCCGCCTAGAAACCGAAATAATTAACATCAAAGTCAGAACTTTTTGCACGTTTGGCCCATACTTTACATTACACAGAAAAATGAAAAATACAAGTAAATAAAATCCTGTAGGGACTAAATGGTATTACATAATTGCATGAAAAATTATTATTAAGTAAATAACTATATAATTAACATTATAATTGAAGACTGCACTGTATTCTCGGCTTTTTTCACTTAAAAGTATTACTATTGGTCTAGTTGTATATTCATTATCATTGGTTAATTAATTATTAATTATTTAAACAAATGAAATTTGTTTAAATATTTTTCTCTCAAAAATTTGCCCCCCCCCCGCCCCTTAAAATTATTACTGTTAGTCTAGTGGAATATTCAATAACATTGTTTTATCAACTTGTAATTATTTAAACAAATTCCATTTGATTGAATAATTAATAATTAATTAGCAAATAGTGATAAATATTCCACTAGACCAATATTAATAATCTTAGGTAAAAAAAGACGAGAATACATGTTCAAAATGTCGATTTCATAAAGAAAACATGGGAAACTTCAAGTCAAAACCGGCACCTGCTAAAATAAAAAAATAAAAAATTAGGAAATTTCTTTTTTCGGATTTAGAATAAAATGGGGGTGGGGGTCGTTGTCCTCTAGCGTGAAAAAAATTTTGCCACGCATTTTTGGACCACCCTAATATACATAGCACAGAGGTCTGAAATCGCGAAAAGCTGGCCAAAAGTATAAAATGGGCCAAATTCTGTTCCTCGCAGGTTATTGGGCTCGCTGATTACGAATCCGATTTATAAAATGGCGGATAAGTATGCTACATAAATTTTAAATTAAAACAAAATTGGTATAAGGGAGTATGTTTATGGCGGGCGAGTATGTTGAATAAACTTGATTATTTTCAAAATTGATATGGTGGGGTTTCTGAGCTCGCTGTTTATGAATCCGATGTTCACCATATGGGATTGAGGATTCTTTTCCTTTAATTTTTGACATCGGATTCGTAATCAGCGAGCTCAATAACTCCCATATACTAATTTTGAAAAAAATCTAAAGTTTATTTAGCATACACGCCTACCATATCGGAACCGCCATTTTGTTTTGTAAGTCGAATTTTGGGAAACGACTCATCAGATTAGATTGAGCGTACATTTTTTGAAAAAAATTAAAAATTGAATCTTCTCAAAAAGGCCATCTTGGATTTTTTTCTCGATTTTCTTTTGGATCCATCGTGATGTGACGGAGATATTTTTTATAATATAAAATATATTTTTCAAAATATCTATTCCTTTTTTAACCATTCTCAGTTTTATGTCCTTAAGAAGCTAAAATCAAATGTGTATTTATAAAATATACAGTTAACAAATTTAAGAAAATCAGATCATTTAGATTTTAAATAGAAAAATTGATGGAATTATAAGTTTTTCTGTTCTATTTTAATTAATTTTACTTCTCACTTTACTTAGTAACAGTAACAGTATATCGAAGCAGAAAAAGAAAAAATAGTAAAGAAGTAAAATTAATTAAAACAGATCAGTAAAGATAATACTTTTATCAATTTTTTTATTTAAAAGATCTGCCATTTCTAAATTATCTAACTGTATATTTTCTAAATGTACACTGTGAAAAGTTTTTAACAGAAAATTGTACACAATTTCCAATACTTTTATGCGTAACCGCATCTTAAATTTACGACATTTTTATCTGAATTTTCCAATTTTTTTTCATAAAATCATGAAATTGTAACATTTTTTTGTTTAAATTTTCGGAATTTTCACATGAAACCTATTAAAATATTTAGAAATTTGAACGGGAAATTACGAAATTTGTAACTAAATTTTCCTAAAATGATCTTAATTTTACTCGGAAAATTCAGAAATGCCCAATGTACGAAATTATTAAATTCTCAAAATTACATAATTTAAAATCAGAGTTTTCAAATTGCCGAAATTAAAGTAAAAAAAATTATATTTTTAATTTTTATCGGTTAAAATAATGGTTTATCTTAGTTATACGTGTATATTTAACAAATTTGAAAATCTCTTTAAATTAAATGTACCCAGTATGCACGATATAAAATAAAATATTATTATAGCAGATACAAAATATTACATTGAAATATTTGTTGTTTTAAGTTGTAATTTTTGTAATTAAGAATTACAGGAATTTACTATAATTTCGTCAAGTTGAAAATTCGAGATTTAAAAAACTCTAGTTTCAAGATTAATAAATCAATTTAATTATGATTGACAGATGCGTTCATTTATCTCAGTAGCTTTTAAAACTCAATGTAGTAAATTGATATGCATCATGCCCAGCGAAGCGCTTTCATATTACAGTATAAATAAAACTCTACTCAGTCTTAACTGGAGTCAATTTCGAAAATTTCGACTCATGACTCACAACGTCGAGTCGATTCAGATTTGTTCGACTCAATTCTCAGCTGAATCGGATCGGATTAGAGTCGGTTCAATTTTACTCATTCACATCACATTTATTTCACTCGGGGCGAGTGATTGATTTGCGGACGATAATAAACCTGTCTGGTGTATATGTTTTTCGAAGAAGTGTCCCGGCGCACAGTCAATTCTGAAATATTGAAGTTCGTGTAGATAAGCTCACCTTTTGGTAGGTAGTACTCTTTTTTCGATAGTATTTACCCAGATTTCTAAAAAATCTTTGTGAAATAGGCTAATTAGGGTCCAATTATCTCCGAATTGAATTAGGATTTCTAAATACTTGTACACATGAATTAGTTTTTCATTACGATTCCAACAATATAAAAAACTTACTTTTTAATAAAAAATTTGGATAGAGCCAATTTTCAATAGTACGGCAGTATAATCATGGATACACATTGGGAATATGAAAAAATCATTTCTCCTTTCGCTTGAAAAAGTAAATTTTTATATTATAATTTAATTAAATAAATACAATAAATACATTATGAGAATGAAAACTGGAAAAGAACCAGTTGGGTTTTCCGCTCCCTAACTTACAAAAATGATTTTTTTTAATATTTAACAGACCAAAAAAGTCCTTAATATGTTTTTGTGATTTTGTAAAAATATAAGTAATTTTAAAATTTTTGAGGTGGAAAACTGGATAAAGACCTTTTTCCCCCTCTACCACGTAGAAAAATTTTTTAAAATTTTTTCGCATCTTCAATATAGAATTTAAGGTAGCAAAATTTTAAGTGTTTTGCGAAAACGGGTGCGCAATGTTTTGATCCCTCTCACACGAGCGGTTGGTTTGTAACAAAGCAAACCAAGATCTTGTTCTATAAAGAGGAATAGAAATTAAACTACTATCGGCGAGAAAATGATAGGCATCTGCCTTTGAAGCTCAAAAACTCAGAAAAAAAAAGCTAGCGTAATAAAAAAGTAGTCATATGCAAGCTAAAAGTGTTTTACGTAAATAAGCTTGAAGAAGTTTATATAAACAATTTTTTGTGCTTTGCAGGCAGAAAAATGTAAAAAGAAAAGTAAGGATTTTCGGGTACATTTAAGAACAGTCAAGTTTCGAACATTATTTTTTATACAAGGGGCAATGGGAAAAAGTTGAAAAAATTCATGAGTACGAGGAGGACTGTTGCGAACCAATTGCACTTGAGAAATTTGAGAAATAATGAAAATTATAGCTTGAAAGTACATAATTCTACAAGTATATTATCTTCAGTTCTAGTAAAGATATTTAAGCGATTGAAACTGTTCTGAATCCTCCACGGCTCGATCCTCGTTAAAATATTGGTCGATCATAAATATATAGTACTACTATTTTGCATAGTATTCAGAAAGGAGTGAATTAACTATTACATTTTGCATTTTTGATCCCTGACGTAACATTTTTTAACATTATTTTTCTACAATTATTATGCATCAAAGGTTTCCAAGTTTAAATCCAGCTAATTTCGAATTGATTAAAAACTACTGCATGCTTCAAAATTATAAACTTTTGTAAAAAATTAGGTAATTTTAATTGAGAGCATTCGAAATTGAAAATTTGTCAAGCCGAATGCTTAGTAAATATTATGTTTTAAATAATAAGAAATCATAACCGTTTATGAACAAAGCTATTGTATATTCCCAAAAAATTATATGAAATTCTAAATAATAATATAAAAACTTCCATCTCGAAACACTAATTGTCCCATGAATTATTGCAAAAGATTATCAGTGAAATTTTAAATAAAAGTTTAGTGCTGCGTAGAATGTTTGCTAATTTATTTCATTCGATTGGCCGTAATAAATCAACCCATTTCTCATTCTAGAATAATTTAAGAGTTTTTATATGACTCACTATTAGTTGAAGATCTCGGGACACAAGGGCATAGTGTGAAATTTCGGAAATGTGTTTACTGGCTTAAACTAAGGGGTCATTCACAAAATACGTGATACGTTTATGGGAAGGTGGGGGTCTGCCGAAGTTTCAATGTATCACGTATTTTGTGAATGGCCCCTTAATTGTTTTTGGTTAACTCATATCTCTGTAGAAGATTTTGGTCCAGTTCGATTTAGAAGTGGGTCAAAATTCATTTTTGTTATTTCTTCTAATAAAGTACAGTGAAGTCTGCCCTATTTCAACTCCCTCGTACACGGCTATTTCAAATCGCGCAGGTCGGTCACCTCCCATCACGGCCCTGTAACCCTCCTGTGCGTCAGTGACTGACCAATAAAAAGAGTCCCGAAGAGCGAGAAGGCCTTGTTTTTCATTGTGTATTTTGTCGATTGACGACCTTTCAGTGTCACGAAATAAAATGAAATATCCAAAATTTAAGATTAATTGTATTTCGTGACACTGAAATTTCGTCAATCGAAAAATTAATGGAACATGACTGAGAAAATACATTCTACACTTGCAAAATATTATTCAGACCTTTTTCTCTTAAAAGTCGTATGCAGTTGCAGTCCCATGTGGTTACTTTCCTGACAGCTGACATTTCCACTAATCCTGGCATTCTACGTTTAAAAAATATGAATATTTAAGTGTACTTTGATACGTTTAGTATATTTTCTCAAAAAAGTTGTTTGCATTCGTATGTCAAGCACAATGCTAAGCTTGCAAACATTTCCAACTATCCCACCATGATCACTTTCGCGATGCCTTGATCCGAATTTTTCAACCGCTCAAATTTGGGCCGTCTAAACCGTTTTCAATTAGAATTTATAATATTGCCCTTCCGCCTCAGACAGGAGTCGCAGTTAACCATATCTCAGCCCTTGAGCTGAGAGACCTGCGCGTTTCGGCACATGCGCCATTTAAAATTTTGCTTACAGGGCGCATCGATACAAGGCTGGGGCAACCAATGAACCTCGTTTGACAAAAATAATAATCTAAAGGTCTCGGTAGAGGTAGGGGCCCCTGCAGCCTTGAAATGAAAGAATCCTCACGTTTCAAGGCCGCGGAAATAGGAGATACTTCACTGTAATTACATTTTTTTCTTTTTCTTTTCACAACTCTGTGTGTGTGTGTCAACATTTTCGTTTTTGGGGACGCGCCGCACCACCGACAAGGTTTGTCTCGAAAGTGGTTGCGTCTTTCAGAACGTTCCTTTTATGATGCGATCGATTTAAGTAATAGCTCGAAAGTACTTTTTAGTCACAAAAAAATCAAATACATTAAAGTTAGACAGTTTGTTACGTCTACCGTAGAATTCTAGTTTCAGCACTAAGGCCCTTATGCCCCGGGATTCTTCAGTTCCAAATCTATATTTTAGCTTCGCCATTTATGTTCCTTTGAACGAAAAATGATTAATATTACCACAAATAATTATATTCGCTCTCAAGCCATTAGTTCTTATTATCACATTTATATCATGAATGTTAACAACATAAATTAACAATGATTTATTAATTACAGATAAGTACAGAAGCAAAGTCAAGGACAATTCGAACTATATGAACAAATTTCCCAAAGATGTGGAAACAGCAGAGACAATAACAGGAGGAGATCCTAATATCTTATCGAGCGAAAAGTTCTGTCCCGAAGAAAAACCCGATATATCTTCTCTCTTCGGAGAGAAAAAGCTTCCGAAGAAAAAACGGGAAGATTCTCGAAGAAGCGATGGCGCTACAATCTCTAAAAAACTCACTCAAATCAGATTTATGAGGCAGAGTGATCATCAAGTTCGAATTCGCGAGCAAGCGGCTATTTCGCCAAATTCCCACAGTTCCTCTATATTCCCCTGTATCAAATGCTCCTTCACTTGCACGCGAGTCAACGTTATAATTGGTCACATAAAGAGTCATCAATATGATGATCCAACTAAAAAGAAGTCTTCTGTTAAGCTTCACTCAAAACCGAAGAACAAGAGTTTGGATCTCGACACTCCAAAGAGAAAATATATCCGAAAATCCAGTTCCAATAAAAGCAAAGATGAACTCGGTTCCGAAAAGAAGAGAAAACCAGCAAAGAGTGCAGAAAAAACGACAAAGAAAAAAAAATTAAGTGCTCAAGAGGAAAGGAAACGAATTCAAGATGAATTATTGGAAGATTGGGTTGATGATTCCGACGTGGACATGAAAGCAGACTTTTCTCCAGACGATACTTTCGATTTTAAAACCACTTCAATTACATCTCCTCTACCTTCTTCGATCACGACCTTGCCTTCGAAAACTTCACCCGTTAAAAGTGATTTCAATCTTGAAGATAAGGAATCCACAAAAAAAGCAGATTCAGATGACGATACTTTCGATTTAATCCGACAGTCAGAAAAATTGCTCATAGAAACTGAGAAGTTAAGCACAATCATTGACGATTCCACTGGCGGAACTTCTCAGAGTACCAAAAAATTTATCGACAAGCTGAAATCTGACCGTTATAAGTCTTCAAAATCTAAAGACAAAGCCTCAGATTCCAAGAAAGACGAAAAAACTACCGCGATAGAAAATGATGATAAGAAATCCAAGTTCGCTTGCTTCGAATTTGACGAGGAAGATATTCCTGAGCCAACTACTGTTCAGAAACCCTCGCGGTTTTTTCTGAAGAAGGACATTATCAAGGAATATGAGAAGAGTGTCGCTATAAAAGAGAAGGAGAGGCATGGTAAGTTTTTCCACCGGGAAAAAAATGCAGGAATGATTGTTCAAGAATCGAGTAAGGAGCATAAAGAAGAAACCGTTGCTGAAATGAAAGATACTGAGATGAAAGATCAAGATGAGGTCAAGAAGATGGAGACTAATAATCAAAGTAACGAAGTGAAGAGTATGTTTCGCAAAACAGGAGAAGAAACGATGGACGATTTTCTAAAGTCGAATTATAAATCTCAAGTCGAGGAACTCGAAATTGTTGAGATTTTCGAAGTCGAGAGAGAAGAAGATGTTGAAAATATAAGGGATTCACAGATGGACACGGAATTGAGAGCAAACGTTGACAACATTTGTGAACAGATCTCTGGATCGGAAGAGAAAGTACAATATGAGAAATTTCGAGACTTCGTAAGGGAAACTTCGCCACAAAGAACTGACTTTCGGAGTCTTCCAGAAAGAATGATTACAGAATCGGAATCAGATTCGCTTGTTCATCAAAGTGACAATTTAGATAGCCAGATCAAATTGGATGTCGAAACTTCAAAATTTGATTTTAAGGAAGAGAACGTTCCAGAAAACCTGTCAAAATTTGATGAAACATCGGAACTTCTTAAAGATGCTAAATTTAAAGAATCGAAGGAAAATTTTGAGGAGAGACTCAATGAAAAAATTCAGGAGGAATTAGAGCCGAAGCAACCTGCTGAAATCGTTGAGGAACTTGCAGCTTCGGTTAAGAAACGAAGAGGGAGGCCAAAAAAAAGCATTTTGATAGCTGCTGAAGTCCCAGCTGAATCAAGTAGTAATTTGGATACGACTAAAGAGGAAATGGCAGAAAAAGTTGAGAAATTTGAGCAAGTCGAGGAAGCCTTGAGGATTTTGGAACCGGAGGTGGATCTGGAGACTGGTGGAAAGAAGCATCAGAATAGAAAACAGTCGTTTGGTCATTCAAGTCAGTCTGATTTGACTCCCAGAATTCGAAAGCTGAGAGGTCATGCTTTGGAAGATAAACAGAATACTCCGGAAATTTCAACGCATCAAGGTACTAGGATCCAAGACAGCCGGGAGGAAAGTAGGAAGGATCATGAGGTAGTGATGATTGAAGATGAAAAAGAGCAGACAAAAGTTCTCGAAGAGACTAAAGTTTTAGAAGATGTGAAACCAAAGTCTAAAAGAGGAAGGAAATCTAAAGCTGCTCTTTTACTAGAAAAGCAGATTGAGGAATCAAATCTTGAACTTTTGAGTCTTGGGGATAAGTCTGACATCGAAGAAAAGCCTCTTGACGACATAACCCTTGACGATTCACCTCTTGAAGATAAATTAGACGAAAATCTACTTAAAGACAATGAAGACAAGCATCTTGAAGTAGTGAAACCGCAGAAGAAAAGAGGACGGAAAACAAGACAAGGTTCTACATCTTCTCAAGATGTTCTATTTTTTCCAGAAGACGTACGCCATTTAGAATCGCCTTTGAAAGGAAGAAGGAAAACTCCTGATGTCCCAAGAGATTTTGAGGAAATGGGAGAGAAATCTGAAGTAAGCCAAGAGACATTCGACCAGGACGGGAAACCTAAGCCAGAAAAGAAAGGAAGGATGAGGAAATCTGTGGAAGTTCCAAACGAATATGAACAACAAGAAGAAACTCAAAGTCACGAGTCCACGGAGTTCGAGACTCGGCAACTGAAGAATATTGAAAAGAAAGAGAGGTTAAGAAAAGCTGCTCAAGAAGTTAAAGAAGAGACGCTGAAGATTTCAGAGGTATTTCCGGAGCCGATGGAAGAGGTTCAGGAACCAAAGAAATTCGAAAAGAAAGGAAGAGGAAGAAAATCCGCTTCTGAAGTAAAAGAAACTGAAGAACAGACACTGGATTTAAATATTCCAGACCCGGAACCAATAGTAGAGGTGCAAGATATGAAGCCTAAATCTGAAAGGAGAGGAAGAGGAAAGAAATCTACGTCTGAAGTTAAGGAATCTACTGAAACACTGAATTTGCCAATTACAGTGTTGACACCGGCATCAGAGCTAATGGAAAAGGTTCAGGAAGAAAAGCTGAAATGTGAAAAGCGAGGAAGGAGAAAAAAATCCATTTCTGATGTTAAGGAAACTAAAGAGACACCAAATTTTCCAATTCCAGAAGCGATAACAGAAATGGTATCAGATCTAATGGAGGAGGTTCAAGAAGAACAGCTGAAGAAAGACAGGAGAGGAAGGGCAAATAAATCTATATCTGAAGTTAAGGAAACTAAAGAAATACCGGATATGCCAACTCCAGAGATTATTACAGAAATGGCATCAAAGTCAATGGAAGAGATTCAGGAAGAAAAGCCGAAATCAGAAAGGAGAGGAAGGGGAAAGAAATCTATATACGAAGTTAGGGAAACTAAACAGATACCGAATTTTCCAATTCCACAAGTGATTGCAGAAATGGTATCAGAGCCAATGGAAGAGGTTCAGAAAGAAAAGCCGAAATCAGAAAGGAGAGGAAGGGGAAAGAAATCGATATCTGAAGTTAAGGAAACTAAAGAGACACCGGATTTGCCTATTCCTGAAGTGATAGCAGAAATGGTATTAGAGCCCATGGAAGAGGTTCAGGAAGAAAAGCCGATATTAGAAAGGAGAGGAAGGGGGATGAAATCTATTTCTGAAGTTAAAGAAACTAAAGAGATACCGAATTTTCCAATTCCAGAAGTGATTGCAGAAATGGTACCAGAGCCAATGGAAGAGGTTCAGGAAGAAAATCCGAATTCAGAAAGGAGAGGAAGGGGAAAGAAATCTATGCCAGAATTTAAGGAAACTCAAGAGACACCGAATTTGCCAATTCCAGAAACCATAGCAAAAATGGTATCAGAGCCCATGGAAAAGGTTCAGAAAGAAAAGCCACTATCAGAAAGGAAAGGAAAGGGAGAGAAATCTACATCTGATTTTAAGGAAGCTAAAGAGACATCAGATTTTTCAATTCCAGAAGCGATAACAGAAATAGTATCGGAACCAATGGAAGATGTTCATGAAGAAAATCCAATATCAGAAAGGAGAGGACGGGGAAAAAAATCTACGTCTGCAGTTAAGGAAACTAAAGAGACACCGAATTTTCCAATTCCAGAATCAAATGCAGAAATAGTATCAGAGCCAATAGAAGCGGTTCAAGAAGAAAAGCTGAAATCAGAAAGGAGAGGACGGGGAAAGAAATCGATATCTGAAGTTATGGAAACTAAAGAGACTCCGGATTTTCCTATTCCTGGAGTGATATCAGAAATGGTATCAGAGTCAATAGAAGAGGTTCCGGCAGAAAAGCCGATATCAGAAAGAAGAGCAAAGGGAAAGAAATATATGTCTGAAATTAAGGAACCTAAAGAGACGCCGAATTTACCAATTCCAGAAGCGATCACAGAAATTGTATCAGAGACAATGGAAGAGGTTGAAGAAGAAAAACCGAAATCAGAAAGGAGAGGAAGGGGGAAGAAATCTATGTCTGAAGTTAAGGAACCTAAAGAGATATCGAATTTACCAAGTCCAGAAGCGGTCACAGAAATTGTATTTGATACAATGGAAGCGGTTCAAGAAGAAAAACCGAAATCAGAAAGAAGGGGAAGAGGAAAGAAATCTATATCTGAACTTAGGGGAACTAAAGAGACACCAGATATGCCAATCCAAGAAGCGATAGCAGAAATGGAATCAGAGTCAATGAATGAGGTTCAGGAAAAAAAACCGAAATCAGAAAGAAGAGTAAGGGGAAAGAAATCTACCTTTGAATTGAAGGAACCAACACCGGATTTGCAAATTTCAGCACCGTTACCAGAGGTTGCAAGTGAACAGCCATCAATGGAAAATGTACATCATTCGAAGAAATCAGAAAAACGAAATAGGGGAAAGAAGTCGATGACTGATGTTAAGGATGCTAGAGAGATTCCGGGTTTGCGAATTCCAGAAGCCATAGCAGAAATTGTATCAGAGCCAATAGAAACGGCTCAAGAAGAAAAACCGAAATCAGAAAAGAGAGGACGTGGAAAGAAATTCACGTCTGATTTAAAGGGAACTAAAGAGACATTGAATTTTTCAATTCCAGAAGCCATAGCAGAAATAGTATCAGAGTCAATGGAAGATGCTCATGAAGAAAATCCGATATCAGAAAGGAGGGGAAAGGGCAAGAAATCTACTTCTGAAGTTAAAGAAATGAAAGAGACACCGAATTTGCCAATTCCAGAAGTGATTGCAGAGATGGTACCAGAGCCAACGGAAGAGGTTCAGGAAGAAAAGCCGAAATCAGAAAGGAGAGGTAGGGGAAAAAAATCGGTATCCGAAGTTAAGGAAACTAAAGAGACACCGGATTTGCCTATTCCTGAAGTGATGGCAGAAATGGTATCAGAGCCAATGGAAGAGGTTCGGGAAGAAAAGCCGAAATCAGAAAGGAGAGGAAGGAGAAAGAAATCGATATCCGAAGTTAAGGAAACTAAAGAGATATCGGATTTGCCTATTCCTGAAGTGATAGCAGAAATGGTATCAGAGCCCATGGAAGAGGTTCAAGAAGAAAAATCGATATCAGAAGGGAGAGGAAAGGGAAATAAATCTATGTCTGAAGTTAAAGATAGTAAAGAGACACAGAATTTGCCAATTCCAGAAGCGACAGCAGAAAGAGTATCAGAGCCAATTGAAGCGGTTATGGAGGAAAAGCCGAAATCAGAAAGAAGAGGAAGGGGAAAGACATCTGTGCCTGAAGTTAAGGAAACTAAAGAGGTACTTGATTTGCCAATTCCACAAGCGATGGTAAAAATGTTATCAGAGCCAATGGAAGAGGTTCAGGAAGAAAAGTCGACATCAGAAAGAAGAGGAAGGGGTAAGAAATCTATCCCTGAAGTGAAGGAACAAACACCGGATTTGCAAATTCCAGCACCGACACCAGATGCTGCAAGTGAACGACCAGCAATGGAGGAGGTACAAGAGCCAAAGAAATCGGACAAACGAGGTAGGGGAAAGAAATCTGTACTTGAAGTCAAGGAACAGCCGCCGGATTTACAGGTTCCAGAGTCGATACCGAAAAATTTGCTAGAACCAGTAGTGGATGTTGTCGAACCCAAGAATCCTGAAAAGAGAGCAAGAAGGGACAAATTTACCTCTGATATAATCCAAGAACCGGCGCCCGATATACATATTATAGAGCCGATGCCAGAAGTGGTGAGTGAAATACAAGAACCAATAGAGGAAGTTCCGGAACCAAAAAAATCTGAAAAGAGAGGAAGAGGAAAGAAATCTACATCTGGTGTTTCTAAGGAAAAGACACCCGACCTTCAGATACCAGAACCGATTCCAGAAGTTGCGACTAGATTCCAAGAACCGCTAAAAGAAGGTGAGGAACCCAAGAAATCTGAAAAGAGAGGAAGGGGAAAGAAATCTTCTACTGAAGTAGTCCAAGAGCCAACATCAGATCTGCACATTCCAGAAGCGATTCCAGAAGTTCAGTGTCACATCCGAGAAACAATGGAGGAACTTCAGGAACCCAAAAGACCTGAAAAGAGAGGTAGATGGAAGAAATCTATCTCTGAAGTTTCCAAGGAACAGCCAACCGTCCTTCAGATTCCGCAGCCGATTCCAGAAATTGCGAGTGGATTCCAAGAACCAATGCAAGAAGTTCAAGAAAGCAAACGACCTGAAAAAAGAGGAAGGGGAAAGAAATCCACTATTGAAGTAGTCAAAGAGCCAGCACCAGATCTACAAATTTCAGAACCGATACCAGAAGTTCAAAGTGAAATCCAAGAACCATTTGAGGAACTTCCAGAACCCAAAAGACCTGAAAAGAGAGGTAGAGGAAAGAAATCTACTTCTGAACATTTCAAAGAACAGAAACCCGATCTTCAGATTCCAGAACCGATTTCTGAAGTTATGAGTGGAGATCCAGAACCAATAGAAGAGGTTCACGAAGCCAGGAAGCCGGAGAAGAGAGGCAGGGGAAGAAAGTCAATGGCTGAAACCGCGAAGGAACAAACTTCGAAAGAACAGGAATTTCTTAGTGGAGAAAGTGAACCGATCCCTTTAGAAAGTAAATTGTTAGAGTCATTAGAAGATATTCAAGAATTCAAAAAACAAGGAAGGGGAAGGAAAACTACTCCCGAATTTATCAAAGAACCGGTAGAGGGTACAGAAATACAAATTGCAATTCAAGAGCCGAGGGAAGTGTTTCAAGAACACCATGTTAAGCCAGAGAAGAAAAGAAGAGGAAAGAAGTTCACAGATGAAGTTACGAAAGAGATTGTTATGGAAAAAGCAGAACAGATTGAAGTGTCATCCATTCCTCTTCCACTGACAGAACCAATGGAGGTAGTTTATGAACCCAAAATTAAGCCAGAAAAAAAAGGAAGGGGAAGAAAATCGACGCTTGAAATTGCGAAGGAACAATTTCTTACAGAAGAAGCACAATTAATTGAATTGGCATCTATTCCTCTTCCATTGTCAGAACCTATAGGAATAGTTCATGAACCTAAATTTAAAGCAGAGAAGAAAGGAAGAGGGAAAAAATTAATGATCGAAGCTACGAAAGAAATTATTATGGAAGATGCAGAACAAGTTGAATTGGCATCTATTCCTCTTCCCCCCTCAGAGCCAATGGAAGGTTTTCACCATATACCGAAAAGCAAATCGGGAAAGAGAGGGAGAAGCAGGAAGTCAATGACCGAAGTTCTGAAGGATGAGACACTAGATCAATTGCCAGAAAAGTTTTTGGAAAATGTACCAGAATCTGTAATTAAAAGTGAAAACGAAGCGAGACAAGAGTTTGAATCGAGGCCTAAAGAAACGAAAAGTGTCGGACGTCCAAGGAAAAAATCTGCTGAAGTTAGGGAGCAAGAAAATAAGAGCGAATTACAGGAACCAATTGAACCAGAGTTTCAAAGTGAAATCCCTCACAGAAAACCCCGAAGGAGAATGAAGTCTTCTTCTTCAATTTCGGATTTTTCCACTGATGTGAAGGTTTCTGAAGAGGAGATCGTTCAAGTTGAAAGTGACCTAAAAGAACCAATGCATTTGGAACCAGTTCCAGAGCCGAAAAAACGAGGTAGAAGGAAGAAGTCTGTTGCAGAAGTAGCTCAATCAATGCTTGAAGAGAGTCAAATGGAACACGAGATTGAGATTCCAGAACCGAAACCTAAAGGCAAACCTGGCAGGAAGAAGAAGATTATTGAAATAAAAGAAGAAATTGAAATTCCAAAGATAGAAAATAAAATTCAAGAAGCTAAACCCGAAAAAAAGAAATCTGGAAGGAGGAGGAAGTCTGAACTTAAGGAAGAATTTCCAGAAGTTGTAATTCCAGAAATTCTGCCCGAAGTTCCGATATCTGAAGTTCAACCAGAAATGTCAGTGTCTGTGGTTCAACAAGAAGTTTCAGTACCAGTTATACCTGAAGTTGAAATATCACAACTGCAGAGAGATTTGGAAGAACCTGAGTTGGAAGTGGAACAAACTGCGGAAGAAACAGTTCCCATGGAAATCGAGAATGATATGAACCTTCCATTAACACAAACTCTCGAAATGGGAGAGACTCTTGAGGCAGAAATAGTTGAGACAACGGAAATTGTGGAATCAAGAGAAGTCGTGGAATCAGCTGAGGTGGATCAATCAAATGAAGCTTTTGGATCAGCTGAAGTTGGCGAATCATCTGAATTTGTTGAATCGTCTGAACCTGTTGAATCGACTGAAGTTGTTGAATCGTCCGAAGTTGTTGAGTCAACTGAAGTTGCTAAATCAATTGAAGTTGCTGAATCAACTGAAAACGTGCAGTCAAGCGAAGTTCTTGAATTAAGCGAAGTTGTTGTATCAAGCGAAGTTGTTGAATCGACTGAAATTGTTAAATCAACTGAAGTCGTGGAATCCTCAGAAGTAGAAACAACCATTTCTGCGGAAAGTATTGAAACTATTCAACCAGCAATGATCGCAACGACCGAGGCTCAACCCTTACTTGAAATACCAGAACCAAAACCCGAAGTTTCTACCCGAAATGAGAACCTCAAGACTGAAATTAGCGCTCCAAAAGAGCCTCTTGAGAAATCCTCATTCAACGCGATTCTCAACAATGCCGAAAGCCCCCGGTACAATATGGACATCGACATGCTTCCTCCGAAAAAGTCTCAGATTAAAAAGTTTGAACTTTCGCAAATGGAGTATCTCGAAAACGAAATATCGAACAACAAAAAGCTAGCCGAGATGGAGAATGTGAGAAAACTGGACGAAATCGGAAACATGGAACTTCAGATAAGATTGCAGGGCAGTTCGGAAGTTTCCAAACCTCTGGTAGAAGTCCTTTCAGGAGAAGCAGTATCTGAACCGAAAGAATTGAAGGTCTTTGATTCTCAGCAAGATCAGATTTCAGCTGCAGTCGTTGTGGAATCGATGCCTCAGGAAATCAACCAGCTTTCTGAAATGACAACTGAGAAAGGATTTTCTACGATGGACCGCAAACGTATTGATGACGAGGCGGAAAAGATGGAAGAGCAGTATTCGATGATCGAGAGGAAATTAGAGGAAATGGAGTCCGTTTCTCCAAAAACTGTTAAAGAAGAAACTGCAGTGAATAAATCTCCGATGCAGACACGTTACAAGGGGAAATTTACTCCTGAAACTGGATCCAGAACCAAGAAAGAAAAAGATCTGTTTGGGGTCAATGCTTCATTCCAGGACGTTTTTATAAAAACGCTTCAGATAGAAAAGGACAAGAAATCCTCGGACGACGAGGACGCTCCACATAGCAAAAAGAAGCAACGAAAAATTTCAAAGAAAAGGAGTGATATAAACAGTGTGAGTCCTTCTCCGTATGTTTCTAATTTCCAAGGGCAAGAGAACATTTCTGGTGTCGCGATGGAGAACTTCCAAGGCGTTGAAGTTGTCGTCGGGCAAAATCTAGAGATGGAATCAAAACCAGAAGAATCTGTTAATCAGTTTCTACGCCTCGAGGATAAAATCACGAATGACAGTGAAAATTCGATGAATCTTGAGTTTAAATACGAAGAGGCTTCACCATCTTCACCAGCATCAGATATTGCAGTGCCGGTCAAGAAAAGAGAAAAGCCTAGGATCATCGAAAACGTTGCCTTGAAAGAACCAATGATTCTGAAATCAAAATTGCTCGAGAAACTGCCATCAAAGGCAGGCGTGAAACGTAAATTGGAAGCTGAGAGTCCGAACAAAGAGGGTCCAAAAGCAGCAAAGGTCATAAAGCTCGAACCAGGTAAAACAAAGAATCTATCCATGGCTCAGAAGATTCAAGCTTTAAAAAACGAGGAAGAGGAAATGACGACAGTAATCGATACTGAAAAGAATCTTTCTCAAATGTCTTCTCTAAGCCCCCAAATAACAGCTATTTCGATTTCGGAGAAGTGCATACAACAGAGTTCATCGAGTCTCGAAGATATGGAACTAGACATTAACAACATGCCGTTTGTTCTTAGTGAAGATGTCCTCACACCCGAGAGCATCGAGAACATGCCCGTTGTTATTTCCGGTATGATGTCTACTGAAATTAAGACCCCAGTTGCTCAAGTAAGTGTCTTATTAACACCAGAAGTCAGTAGCTTCCCTGCTCCGCAGATAACAGCCATTTCCACGGAACAAGCAACGACTTCCATTCAACCAACAGCATCCAACGACTCCGATGTGACACTCCTGAAAAGGAAAGCTGGGACTCCTGCTATTTTGAAGAACAAGGCTAAAGGAAAACCGACGATTACAAGCATCAAGACGATATGCCCTCCCCTCACGGGAGGCGTCAGGAGTCTCAAGTTCCAGAATGCCCAAACAGGAAAGGCCACAAGCTATATGTCACCGAAAGGAACACCAGGAAAGTACGTGATCGTTCATAGTGCTGGTGGACAACAAGTTCGGTGTCAAACGAAACCCGGTACTCCACAGAGAATCGCTCTACCTACAAGCAAAAGCCCAGAAAGTGTTCAGATCGTCCAGCAAGATCGGAAGCTCATGATTCTCTCTTCGCAGGCAGTTCAACCGAAAATCCTACCACTAAATATTGCAAAATCAAGCCAGAAGGTTCAGAGACTCATGACAAGCAAAGGACACGTGATTTCTTCCATTAGTCCAGTGAACTACACTTCCAAGACTGTGATTGCTCCAAAAGCTGATGCAAACTCACCAACGACATCGAAGATGTCACCTGGTCAAAAGATGCTCAGTCCCCAAGGGTTAATTTCCCACAAGGGTGTTCTGACTCCCATCGCAGGGACGATTAACAAAGCTGGTGTCATTGGCACTCTCTCGCCTACGATTCTAACCAAGGGTGGAATTTACACCACCATCAGCAGTTCCTCAATTCCAGGGAGGCCGATTCTTGCTAAGACTGTAGTCACCAAGGGAAGTACTCTTCTCTCCCCGAACCTAGGGTCGAAGAATATTCTCACCACGGTTCCACAGACGATTGTCAGTTCGAAAGGTACTGTTTTGACTCCGATAACCGGACAGCAAGTTAAGGCACTGGCTAGCAAAGCTCCACCGAAAGGTACTAAGCTCCATTACCAAAAAATTCAGCAGAAAGTGCCCATGTCTGTGATCCAGAAGAGCCAACAAAAAGGAAGCCCCTTGAAAATTGCTGGCAGTACGATTGTCTACCAATCTGATCAAAGATCCTCGCCTCAAGCTAAAAAGGGCTTAAGGCAAATCGTTCAAGGCTCGCCATCTTTGATCTCTTCTGTGGGTGAACCCCTTCAGACGAGTGTTCTCTCCCCCGCCCACCAAAGAGGAAAATTGGTCACCTCAAGTTCTCTCCAAAAAGTCAATCTTCCCAAAACTTCCGGTCGACAGAAAGCTTCAAAGTTGTACCAAAGAGCTGACTCTCTAATTAGCCATAGTGCTCAAAATTCTGCAGTACCTCGTCTATCATTTTCCAAAACACCAGTTACTAAGTCTCCACAAAGACAGAGTCTCTCTCCCAGGAAAGCGAAATCTCAAAGAAATATTCTCAGCGCTGCTTTAAACTCGATTGCAACAACATCACCCATGAGTTCCACCAGTTATTCAGTCCCACTGACTCTTCCACCCTTGGAGCCAATCAGCGCCAAGAAATCAAAGGTAGAAGAAGTACCAGAACTATGTCTAAGAAACCAAGAACCTCAGGCTGAACCCACGGAAATAAAAAATCAAGTCCCAGAAGCGAAAATAACAACACAACCTCAGATAATCGCAGTTCCTATTGAAGATAGTGATGGAACGCAGTCTTTTATGCTTGTGACGACTGACGAACAAGGTCAGATTCAATCTTTAGACAACAACACTCTTATGTCCTTGGAAGGAACTCTCGATAATATCGTCCTTCAATACGATAACGGAACCGTTTCGAGTTTGCAGACCGCTGGAGACGAATCTAGTGAATCTTCCATAATGGAAAGTTTCCCATCTTCTGAGATTGTTCAGACATCCAGTCAAGATATCCTAGCAGCTGCCTTGGCAAATACAGATTTCCAACAAGAAATCGGACTACCGGAAGTTTCGACTTCCAGTGTCATGAGCTCATTAACCCAGACAAGTTTGATAAACCAGACGATCCTCCAGTCGACCATCATTCCACCAACAGAACCCATTTCCTCTCCTTCAGTACTTGAGACATCACTCACTTTGAACCAACCGATCATGACACCTATGGAAGTACCAACTAGTTTATCCATTCAGTCAGAATCAACTACTTCTGCAGTTTCAACGACGATACCAACTTCCTTGGAACTACCGATCACGATAACGAATCCGAGTCTTTCTTTTATGAGTGGCGAGGCGCAAATCCAGATTCCAGGAAATTCGATGCCGGATATTGGAGAAATGATGGAGGCTGCAACGACTGAGATGACACAAACAGCAGAACCAGTGACTCAATATTTAGTTATTCCGAGTATGGAAGAAGGCATGGCGATTGAAAGCCAGGATGATAAAAATATGCCGAGGGTTTCTTATTCTGTCTCAATACCCGAGAATATGATTTTGGAAAGCTCGCCGGTCCAAACGACTCCATCGATGCCAATCATTGATGATTCTAACGTAGAAGATGTTCAGTACAATGCCTCTGTCGAAACAACAGTAGCAAGCGATCAAAGTTTTGCTGACGTTCCGGTTTCGGAAATGCTTGTTTCGAAGGCTTCTGCTGTTTCGGAGAACGTGGTGGCTCAAGATGTCATCGTTTCTTCGGAGATGATAATCACCTCGCACGAAAATGAGATTCCAATATCGCAGAACGAAATTTTGATCTCACAGGAAAGTGAGATTCCAATTTCCCAGGAAAGTGAGATTCCGATCTCACAGGAAAGGGAGATTCCGATCTCACAGGAAAGTGAGATTCCGATCTCTCAGGAAAATGAGACCCCGATATCTGAAGAAAGTGAAATTCCAATCGATCAGGAAAATGAGATTCAGTTTTCAGATGAAAGCGAGGTTCCAGTTTCTCAGGTGAGTGGGATTTCAACCTGTCATGAAAGAGAGATTCGCGTCTCAGATGAAAGTGAAATTGAGATCTCTCTGGAAAATGAGGTGCACGTATCGCAGGAAAGTGAGATTATGGTTTCTCAGGAGAATATTATTTTAGCTGAGGAATCGTTGAGGACGAATCTCCAGGAAGATTCTTTGATTTCGGAAGAGGTTTATTCTTCACAGGAAGTTCCCGTTTCTGAAGAACAGGTTTTGTCACAAGTAATCGTCGAAGAACCGGAAGAGACTTGTGTCGTGACTTCTGAATCCAACTTGGAAGTTCAGTCGACGGAAAATTGTTCGTATGATATAACGGAATCAGAAGAAGTTCAGATAGGCGGATCGGAAGTTGATGTTGAAGAGTCTCGCGTTCAGATCGAAGTCGAAGCTTCCCATGTTGAGATTGAGACTTCTCAGGTTCAGATTGAAACTCAAGAAGAAATTGAAACTTCTCAGGTTCAGACTGAAACTCAGGAAGAAATTGAAACTTCTCAGGTTCAGGTTGAAACTCAGGAAGAAATTGAAATTTCCCAGGTTCAGATTGAAACTCAGGAAGATATTGAAACTTCTCCGGTTCAGATTGAAACTCAGGAAGAAATTGAAACTTGTCCGGTGATTGAAGCTTCTCAAGAAATTGAAGCTTCTCAGGAAACTGAAGCATCTCAGGTTCAGATTCAAATTTATGATCAAGTAGATACATCCGACGAAGCAGAAGCTGCTGTTGATAGCCAGCCGATTAAAAGGATTAGAATTGAGGACTCACAAGCTGAAGAGAAACCAGCTACTTCAAATGCAGAGTTTAAAGATTCGGAAGTTTTTCCATCGGCGTCTGTAGAAGAAGAAGATGACAATATGGAGATTGATGAAGTACAGACGGATCATTACAATTTGGAAAGTTCGAGCATCTCCCAAGTAGATGAATTGTCTTCTCAGGTGGAAGACCAGATTATGGGAGATCATTCGAGAATTAACTTTGAGGACACTGTTACCGAGACTAGTCAAGAAGCGCCATCACAGTCCTATGGACAGTTTGATAACACGGAAGTGCCTAGTCAATCTGCCAAATCCGAAAATTCGAGGGAACCTTCGCAGTCCATGGGGTATGAACCTATGGAAACGGATGAGATTGTCATCTCAGGTGAGTTTTTTCATTTTTTCATTGTTTACTGACTTTTATTTTATTTTAGATCTTGACAGTAAAGTACTTTCAAATGTTTCTCTAGTTATCCCTTGTTTAGTGAAAAAATTACTCATTAAAATTAGATTGATTCTGGAGTTGGAAGTAATACAAACATATAATAATATGGTGGCCACTAGACGGGGAAAAACGGAAAATGACACTGCATGTTTTTTCTGGCTGGCATTTTTTTACTCCTAATTTTGGTAGAAAAATATATCTTATCACTTCAAATGTCATTTGATACCAAGTGAAATAACATAAAATTTAAAGTATTGTTTCCCTACAATTTATTTTAAATTGTTGCATTTTTAAGACTTAGTTGTAAAACAATACATTAATTTTGAAAGCTTGAAATTGAAAATTTTAATTTTTAAGAATAATTTTTTATCAAATAATTTGAAACGTTCACGCCGAGTCTGGCTCTATAATCTAATTTGACCTACAAAATTGTTTGGTTTTCATTTTGTATTTAAATTTCTCAAAATTGAATAATCTAGAAGTCAATTCCTTAATTGCTAAAGAATTATTAATTCATAATGTTCTAAATTTAAAGATTTTTTGTCGAAACTGGATAAATTATTTAATTTAAAATATATAGTTTTAACAATTCTACATTTCTTATTTCAACCCTTCTAGATATAACGAATGTATTAAAAATCCAATATTAAAAAATGCATATCTTCAAATTAAAAAAAAATTATAGTTGAAAAATTTTAAGTTTGAAGCCTCCAATATTTGAAAAATTAGAATTCAAATTAGAGCAATTTTTAGATCGGAAAATTCAACATATTTTTATTAAAGTTGGAATCGTTCAAAATTGTACAATTAAAAAATTATGGCTTTTTAGTACTTCAGCTAGTATAAATTCAGTACATTGAAAATCGAACAGAATAAGATTAAAATTTTGAGAATTAGACAATTTTAAATTATAATTATTTAAATCAGACATATTTTTATCAGAATAATATTAATTATAATAAACAGGATTTATTTTAGCCACCAGGGCCCAAAAACACGCATAAAATCCTGCAGCATTGTGGTTCATGTATTTACGCAATTTACAAACTTCTAACCATGCCATAATTTAAATTACTTCCCTACACATATCTCGTTTGTACATACATGTGCTCCTAACTTATCTTTAACTTATCATCTAAATGCTACAACTTACTATTTGCCTTGTCTTATCGTAATACGCCTTTCAGTTCTCGCACGGCACGCATCAACTTAACTTTCCATTTATAATGTTTTCCCTCTTTTTCTCCGCCCGGCTCAATTCATCCATTTGACGTTTTTCTTCTTGTCTTATAATAATCTCCTCTCCTTTCTTTCTGCTTTCCTTTCCAGTTCCCTCAACCATTCAATCAGCTCCACTTCTCACATTTTATGCAGAATCTTTCCTATTACCATGTTTCTTCTTTCTATCTTATCACAATCTTCCAGCCAGTTTTAAAGTCCCTGTACCTTTCTCTCACAGCATGCATTTTCTTTCCATCTCTCTACTCCAGAACTTGTTACACTCTTCCGTTACACCTTATATGACCATCGTAATTACTTTTTGTGATCCCGTTTCGCCGTTTCTCTCCAAATATTTTGCTCTACTCTTATCCATTTACGTCTCTTATTTTATTTTCGGGTTCTTGCTTACAAACTTAATTATCTCCTTCTGTCTTCTCTTCTTCTATCTTTATTCCCCTTCCTAGGGTATCCATAATTGATTTTCGAAAAGTAGTACTAAGTAGGGCAAAATAATTGGAAAACAGGTAGAAGTAGGGCATAGTAGAATACAAAGGATTAAATAAAAAACAGATTTTTTAAATTAACTGTTTTATTACATTTTATCAACTCTTCAAATCGTATATTTTTCTTTTTGAACCACCATGCATTCTTATCAATATCGCAAATGCAGATATATATATTTTTCGTATAGTGGGAATGATTAATAGCATTTTATTTTCTAAATTGAAGAAGAAATTGTTAGATGGTATTGAATAATAACATTTTGTAAAAAAGGTCCAACAGTTGATTGAAGAATAAAAATGTATGATTTGAAAAATCCGGACAAAAACCCGGAAAAAGTAAAAAATCCTGTAGGACAACTCAGATAAGCCCTAAAATCAGGACATGTCTGGGTAAATCCGGACGAATGGCCACCCTACCCCTTCCTTAAACATTCTGCTTCTTCTCTTGTATTCTTTTTTAATGTAGAACCCCCACAACTCGACTTTCGGCCGAATTTTTTCAAATTTTAACTGAATACATAGAACAAGTAATATCTATTTGTCCATGAAATTTGGAGTAGATAGACCGTTTCTAACGGAAGACAATAGGCATCACAGTTGGCATGTTTTGTACGCGTTGCCTATATCAGACACGTGTTAGCACTTTTCTTTTAATTTTAACAATTACACGCTTCTGCAGATTTGGATAAATAACAATTAGCAGACAACGTAAGGTTATCAGTTAGATGTTGTTAAAAATAATTAAAAGTATTGATTGTTTCTTCGGGTTAAATTCAACCATGAAAAGTACTGTATTTGGTGGAGTCCATGCCATATGATTACGGAAATTTTCTTCACGAAGTGGGATTTAGCTAATCTATTTAACTTTGCGACGACTGAATTTACTTGTTGTCAGATACATTTCAAAATTTAAAAAATTTTAATGTTTAAAAAATTATAGGACAAAAATAAAAAATGCTCTTCCTAAACATGTAAATTTTTATTTCTGTTTATATTTTTTCGTCTACAAGTCCTGAAAATATTGGACATCGTTTACATCGGATGTTTTAAATGATAAAAACACAATGTTTTTAATTTTGAAGAATATCGTTCGTTGTAAAATGTCCAGATTCCTGAAATAAGATCTAGAATCAATGGCACAGCTATTTAGAAATGTGTTTTAGTAGAACTATAGAAGTTAAAACATTTATTGAATTTGTTATAGACAATTAATTAGATGATAATAATTTCTTGAGATTAGCAATGTTTGGTCGCTTAATTTCAACTAAATGTTTACAATGTATTGGCAAAAGGGATTTGTGAGTTGGATTAATAAAATTTAATAAATAGCTTGTTATTTAGTAAACAAATTATTATTTTTTATTATTAGCGAAGCTCTTGAAATGTTCAAGATTCGCCGTGTCACGAGTGGGTCACGTGACCAAACCTGGTCCTCAATTTTCCATTCCCAACTTACGTATAAACAAAATGAGATATGGCTCTGAAAGTTTGGGAAATTAAAGAGAAGGTAATAAAGCCCATGTCTCTGCTTTGTTCCAGTGGAAATTAAAAAAAAATCGAAGAAAATACAAGTGGAAGATAGATCGGTACTTTTCTTTTCCAACTTACTTCCACACGGAATGAGATAACGTGTTAAGAATTTGGCATGCAGGAATGTGTCTCTGGTCCTAAATAATTAGAATTGTGAAATAAGTTTTTTTTTTAATTACTAGTTTGGAGAAATACCGACCGTGCGGTTTATATTAATCAAATTGGGCACAACAACAAAAATCCCTCACGAACATTATGCACAAATAATACAAAAACTAATGTTTGCACTTGAAATGCAAAGAAACAAATTTTGGTCTGACATACGTATCAGCTGTGTCAAAGCAGCGCTATCGCAGCGAGTAGACAATCATTATTTTCATCAATAAACTCTTTTTTTCAGTCCACAAACGATCCTTTAATATTTATTAACATTTCCCGAAAAACATATTCGCGTTATTTAAACTTTTATTTCTCAATGTGGATGAGAAAATATTAATCTTAGTGCTGACTTGATCAGCTGTTATACTCGTTACATGGCCTTAACAAATTATTTATTAATTTTCATTGATACAACTCACAAGCCGCTTTTGTCTATGCATTGTAAACATTTGAAATTAAGTGTCCAAACATTGATAATCCTAACAAAATTATTTTCATCTACTCATTTGTTCATAACAAATTCAATCAATGTTTCAACTTCTACTGTTCTACTGCAAAACAAACTTTAAATAGTTTTGTCATTGATTCTAGTCTTTTTGAATGATTCTAAATATTTAATAACGATCGGTATTTTTCACACGTTAAAAATTATTGTTGTCATCTTGTTTATGAAATAATATGATGAAAATCCACTCCAATAATTGTATGGCTTGCGGACCACACTTATACCTTCCTCTGACGAAAAAAAAAAAATTAATTTTTTTAGGAAACGCGTTTTTAATTTTTATTTGGACTCTGAGCAATCATATTTCCTGAATTACAGCCAAATCCAATTTCAGCCAGTAAATTGTCGTGATCAGTTGACTAGTACTTATTAGAGTGTTATATAAAGTTAGGTGAAATTATAAAATTTATTGTATATATCCTGCTCTTTAAATCTAAATCAAGAGAACAATTAAATGATATGTAATTGATGAGTATTCATACAAAATATTTTCTCTTGCAATATTAATTTTTGGGAGCTAAAAGTCCTAGATTTTTCGTTAATTTTCATTTTTTATAAGGTGCAACTTGAGATTCAATTCGATATACAATGAAATATGAAAGAATCTACAGTTGCACCTTATAAAAAATATGAAAAGTGTGAGCTCCTTCAAGGGAGGATTTCGTTAGCCTCTTAAACTTCTATTATTTAAATCTTAACTGAATCTCAATACAAAATATTTTATATATGCACAAGAGCTCCCATAGAAGCTCATCCGGTTTATAATATAAGTAAATATATAAGCAATTATATAATATAGTAAACTTCCACCTATACCCCCACCTCTACCGTGAATCGTCAGGATATTTGTTCCAGCACCGTCCATTGGCTGCCTCGGCCTTGTATCGATATGCCCACTGTAGGAAAATTTTCCAACTGCGCATGTGCCAAAAAGCGCGGGTCAATTTTGAACCAATAAAGATATACTATCAATAATAATGCTTTTCGGCATATGCGCAGTTGAAGCAGTCGCGGTCCGTTAGAATGCTTAATTTTTCATTTCCTTGAAATAGTACAATTTGTCAATTAAAAATTAATATAATAGAATCAAAAACCGACTCAAATATTTCGCGGCATATTGAGTATTGCAGCATGACCTCACGGTCATGGGCGCAGGGGTGCAAGTACCAGGAAGGTTAGTACAGTCATTGACAGCTGTTCATATACGTTTAATATCTTTGACATAGGAATGCAGACAACTTTTTTGGAAAAAATAATCTAAAATTACAAGTAAGTTATAAAGGTCTGAATTTTTAAATGTATCATGCTACGATAGGTGGAAATGTCAACCGCCAGGAAGGTTACATGATCTTTGGTACCTTACATGGCTCTGCACTGCAACTGCACACGGCTTTTTTGAGGAAAGTTTCTAAACGCAACGGTAAGTTATAAAGGCCTGAATAGTAATATTTCTCAACGGTAGCATTATTTTCCCAGTCATGTTCCATTCTTTTGTCGATTAGAGATTTTTTAGGGTCACGAAATAAAATATCCAAAATTTGATGTTAGTGTGTCAGATCGGGTACTCTCATCTCAAATTTCGGACAGTTGATTGTATTGCGAGAAACTGAAAGGTCATCAATCCGCAAAAGAATGGAATATAACTGAGAAAATACAGTGTACACTTGAAGAATTTTACTATTATGACATTTAAGAGTTATTTTTACGTTTCGAATATTTTCTCGAAAAAGTTATCTGCATTCCCATATTAAGGGGGGAGATACCTTTAGAAAGGGTAAAATTAATCAATTCTCATGATTTTTTTAAGCTGATAAAATAACTAGATCATTTATTAATTTGAACATCTTTTTCTTAGATTGTTAAAGTGTAAAAAAAACATGTGATTTTTTTTTACAAAATGGCGTCCCTGCAGAATATTTCTTCAAGCGTCTGCTCCGAGGCATCGAAAACTGCTGCAGCTTTCAAAATTTGTCCATTTATCTGATATAAAAAAGGTTTTTTTTTGTTCGATTAATTATATGTTAAAGGGAAGGATAAACCTATAAAATAATAAAAAAGTTGAAAATTAAAATTTATATTGGCTGTTTAATCGAAGATCCAAATTTTCGACCATTTTTTCAACAGTTTTTACCCCCAAAAAAGTTATTTAATAACCCGATACCTTCAAACTTTTAGGTTATGCTTCCAATAGTCTAATTCAGTCTAATCGGTCAATAACTTTTTAAGTTACAGCACGAGCAGTTTTTGAAAAGGCAATTTCGAGATAATCACGTTTAGAGATTCGTTACGGTATAACTATTAGTTTCAGTGACTTGCCGATCAATCGGCGATTCCGGATCCACGTAATAAACGTAGTAAACGTAGTAACGTAGTAATCAGCCTTCCCAGAATTTATGGGACAAAAAAATATACAAACCTATTGTGTAAGAAACATTGCTCCGACCCAAGCGCTCCGACTACCTGATTAGTGACGATATGCGGACTCTGACATTTTTGACAATATCTCCATAGATATTTAATATTTCCCTTTTTCCTTTTTACAGTATATTTTTAACGTATTATACATTCAAAATATGAAAGACAAAAAATCGATTTTTTGAAATTCTAAAGGTATCTCCCCCCTTAAAGTACTTAGTTCAAACTACCAGCTCGTCGGGCCTCTTTTTTTAATTGGTCAGCTCCTCTCGTGGGCGTGACCATATAGCCCGCATAGGGACCGTGGTAGGAGGTGAACGAACTGCGCACGGGGTAATAAGTGCGTATAGTGGCAGGGGAACTAGGCGCGCGGGAACATAAGTGGAATTTCTCTGTATTTAATTTTTTTCTTGATTTAGATATAAAGAGTAGGATTTATTGTTGATTTGATGATTTTTCCAAATTTTTAGGTACACTTTTCTGGAGTTGGCAAAGAGTTGAATGCTTTGAATTTAAGTATGAATGTTCAGTCTGTCAAAGGTTATGTACACAAAATTTCTGTCGGCAGTGTATGTAAACTCCTTGACTTTCTAAACCCCTAAGGGGAGTTTATGGTCATAATTTTTCAAAAAATCGAAAAAAAATCTCTTCATATTTTGGTAGTAAATACTTCTAAAAATAGTGTAGAATTAATTTTGAAGGTCTACAATGTCGAGAACAATAGAAAATTTTAAACTCGATTTTCTCGTAACTACATTTTTTGACACCTTCGACAAATTTATTTGGAAATCAATGAACCGATTGACTTGAAATTTGGACAGCTCATTCTTCAAGTGTGTCTCTATCGTGTGAACTACGATCATGAACAAATATTGTTATTCAATAAAGTTTTGAACAATTTAACTTGCAAAAATGAGGTAAAAAAATTCAAAAGTCCGTCATTTTTTTTTTCAAAAACAAATTCTGATTGTAGTTCAAATAATAGCCAACACTATACATATTATAAATCTTTTTTATTTTTTTATTTCGGGTCAACCTTTCCCGAAATATTTGAGCGAAAGCTGGAAAGGAGGACATTTTTGATTCCGCCATTTTGTAAATAAAAACAAAGAAAAACATTTTTTTATTAGTTCAACCTCTATACCTTAAACTGTAAAAAATTTGGAAGGAACACATTATTTTTAATATTAAATAAAATTCTTTGAAAAATAAAGACACGGATAACCAGAATCTCCCCTTAAGCGTGAGTATGCTAAAATATTAAACAACAAAATATTATAAAGTTAGGTTACGTTATTTTTCACTTGATTAATTAAATGAATGAATTTAATAAATCAAACATGACATTTTTTAACTGTTTATATTCAAACCCTAAATTTTAGAATTTCACCCATAATTTAAATTACAGGTGAGCCCCCTACGCAGTCCTTCGAGGATTCGAAAACGAGTGAACCGACGCAATCCTACGAAGCATCCGACATCAACACTGACGCTCCAACGCAGTCCTTCAATGAAATAGGTCAGTGCCAAAGCGATCGGATTTCCGACGTCGATCCTGCCGATGACCAAAGTTTCCCCACGCAGAGCTACGAGGTCGAAAAAATGGACAGTCTCTCTGAGAACCTCGAAACCGATCCTGAAATCAGTCAAGAAGGAAACATCCCTTCACAGTCAAACGATATCGGAACCGACGGAATCGGAACTTCCTTCGTATCAACGAACAACTCTAACTTGAACGAAGACGAGACTGCGAGTTCTTCCTACGTCCCCGAAACCCCCGAAACTCAGGAACGGGACCAAGACCAAGAAAGTGCCATTAGCACCTCCTCCTACGAAATCCCACCGTGCGAGGAACTGAACATCGCCTCTTCCTCGATACCAGATACTTCCGAGCACTCAAGCATCCACGACAACGGCATTTTGGAAATTCCAACTTCCTCTTACAACTTAAACCCGGACAGTAGCTCAACCCACGTAGATGCTGTGCCGACCTCCAGCTACGAGGACCAAATCATCCTCGAGCAAAATGTCTCCACTTCTTACGAAGTTCCTATCTCCATGCCTCGTCTCGATGAAACCTCTTCGCAGAATTTCGTAACCGAGAGCTCTGATCGGAGAAACGAACCCACGAGTTACTTCCGAGAGGCTGCAGCCAGTTACTATGGATCCATTCACCAGGATCCGAACTCCAGACTAGTCGAGGATCCTCAGGAGGAAGTCACCCCGAGTTATTACGAGACTAACCCTCAGGATATCACTTCCGAGGCGAGTCAAAGTTACTTTGCTCCAGAGGAAGCGACGCCCAGTTATACGAGTCCAAGTTACTATGATCCTCCGCCAGAGGGAGAGGCTAGCCAGAGTTATTACTCTTCTCAGGATCCGGAGAGAACTGGACACTCCTCGCAAAATATGGAGGCTTCGCAAAGCTTCTACCAGGAGGACGAGCTGAGACTGAGGCAGAGAGGAGAGGCTACACCCACCTATTCAGATAGGTACCCTATTGAATATTCATCCACGGACTCGCCATTGGAGAGGCACGACTTAGTTGAAAGCTCCGTTCCCGCGACGAGACCCACGGAAAGATAATACGACTTTTCATAAGTCGACGATGTGTCTACGACCGAGATGTTTTTATATACGGACTTCCTCAGTGGTAGCCATTAGATTCGGGTCTATTAAAGTGTAAATAGTACATTAAGCTTTCAAGTGGTAGTTTTAAGGGCAGTGTTAGGTCTTATTATTATTATTATTATTATTATTATAATTATAATTTATGGTTATATTCATACATTAAGGTGTGAATGTATTGGTTTCTGACACGGATATAATCCGACACTTGGCTCTTTGCAAATATTTCAACTTTTTTCTATAGCCAGGCAGTATATCCGATCCGAAAGTATTTTCATTTAAAAATGTGAAAATGGGTGCACTTCGAACCTCAAACTTTAAGCACTTCTAGTTTTGCAATTACATTCGATTTTATCATTCTGTGCCTTATTATTTTATAACTCCATCTTCGGATTTTAAAAAAATGTTATTTTCCGATAGATATATTTATATATATTTTATTTTATTTTTATAAAAATTAAGGCGGAATTCATGAAGTGATATAACCTCAATTTTTAAGTACCATCTTAGGCGAGGGGTCGACATTATACATCAGGAGAGAAGAGGTATTCCCCTCTCCTTTTTCTCATTCAGTGCTCGTCTCTGGATTGGCCGAGTAGAACGTGCCTATTTTTTTCAAATGATGCAAAGCACTAATACACACACGACGAAATTCAATGACCAATCACTGAGCGTCCTCCAACAAAGTGGAAATATCGCATGCGCTGTGTGTCGCTGTGTGATCCTTACTTATTTTTTGTCAGACTCCGCATACTGGTACTCCCTCCGTATAATTTATAAGTCCATGTAAAAAAGTAATATTCTTATAAAAAATGTTCGGGTTTAAAAGTTCTAACTCGATTGAAAATATTTCAAAGAGAGAATCTTTGTTTTTTAGACATGGCACTTTTTCCACTTTGTGAGACTTGCCATTTCATTTCTTTAGAAATTGTTATCTCTCTACAGACAAGTTGCATTCAAAGTCCCCTACATTCTGAAAATTAAGATGCTTTGACGTTGAAAATACTGCGGATCTGATGGTAATTTAAACCTATTAACCTAAACCTGAGGTCAGATTAAATGATTTCTGCTTTTAAAAAGGCATACAGATCGAAGAGTTCTAATAAAAGTTGAAATTTTTGCAACAGTTCTCAAGTATCGCTTTTCAACGATTGGAGAAATGTGGGTTTGTTGTGGTACGTAATGTTATATTGTTTCATTGCTTCGAGATACAATGTTGACTTCAGTCTGTCGCCTTAAAGCTTGAGAATTTCGAAATTGAATATAGTCGGCAGATAGATTTGTATCTCCTTGGAATTATGCGTCTTGCGCTATTTACGTTGTATAGAAGTAACGTTGTCGTTATGTCAAAGAACTGGTGCGAGTTCCAAGAAGTACAGCAAGCAAAATTGAAACTAATTATAACAATAGAGGCGATATTTTTACGTGCGCTCTTTACACTGGTCACTATTAAGAACTGAATATTACTGCTACTCTCATTGTCTGATTTTCTGTTCCATAACAAACGTGCATAGATAGTCAAGAGAGCGGCACAATTTTCAGTTTTTTTTATATTTTTACGCGGCTCGCAGAGCAAAATGAATGGCGGGCTGTCTAAAGACTTGAATTTAAATTTAAATTTTAGGAAAAAGAAATTTCAACTGATTAAAGTTTAAACTGAAGAGAATTTAAATGAAATTCAAATTCGCTGCTTCTCATTCCGCTCGGCAATATTTGAGTTTTGAAAAGTGGTTCAAGAGCGGAAGGGGAATTTGATAGTTAAGAATTAATGTTTACTTTGTAGGAATATAGTATAAATCACTATGAACATAAAAAGCCTATTATTTCAACTATACCACTGTAATCTGTGTGTTACAAAATAATTGTAAGTGGAAAGAAATATCAAGATTTTCGTGGAAAATGCTTTTTGCTTGCTCCGTCGAAAGTTGTACATAAAGGATGTACTCATGCTGGAATGTTGCGGTTGTAGAATTAAAAGTAATGAGAATTAGAAAATAGGATTCGAAGAGCGAGGTTCAGGTACGCGCTACCTAACTATATTTATATTTTATAATAATGATGTTAATGAGTGAAAGTAAATAAGGGAAAAAATGAGCACCAAAAAGCATTGCTAAATATCCTTTCGCGTTAACGCTGACTGTAATATTGTATTTCTAATTCTAAAAAAAGGAAAGATTGTCATTTTTCATCCGCTAACCATGACATCCTGTATTCTTTCTTCATGTAAGAATATGTAAATTATACGCAAGTTTTTACATGGTCTCAACGATTCAAGCAACTTGCATTTTCTAAGGGATCCTGATGATAATTATATTCTTTATAGTCTCACGTTATTCAAAATGCATATGTTTTTATTTCTCGTGGCAAATTTAAACACAGTCACGTGTGTACATATTACCTATGTTGATACCAGGATTAATAAAGAATTATAAATCAGATCTGTAGGTCTTGATGATTGAAGTGTCGATACCCGCTAAATCTAAAAATGATAATTGTTGCGTTTTTTGTAATTAGGGTATATAATTATTTTAATTACAACCGAGAATTTAGTTTCGAATTTGAATGATTTTGTTTTCTTTTTTTGTTTAAATTAGTTCGATTTTAATAAACTCTGTTCATTTTAAAAGAAGCTTTTGGTGATCTTTATTTACAGTGAGCAGACCTTTCCTTAATTTAGGAAACAAATAATCATTAGGCATTATAATTCTTATTTTAGAGATTAAATTATTTAACAAAGTCGAATTTGTATTATATCGCCTTTGTATCATAGATTATTCTAGTACTTTAAAATGAGAATGGCTGAATTATAAAAAAAAAAATCAATAAAATTGAGGGCAATTCAGAAAAATATAATGGAAAAGTGTGAAAGAATTTGAGTGAATCTAGCAGAAAAAGAGCTGACCTTTTGCTTTTCAATAAGTTTATGTGATAAAAACAATTGTCGATACCTGTAAAAAAATGGCCAGTACCGGTAAAAAAATTGTTACCGGTTTTTTAAAAAGCCTATTTTAAGGACAGAGCCTAGACTGCCGGCAAAAATATTTAAAAATTAATATTCCTCCCATGTGTTTAATAATACTGTTTGATTCTCAATATCGACATCTTGCTCGTCCACCGACCTAAAGTTATAATACGCCATGTCCTTCAACTACCAGACAGAGAAAATGAGGTTCAAAGTTTAACCATATTATACTCTATTAAAATAGTGTTCAAGTAAAAAAAAAGTTTATCGATCAAAAATAAAGCGTGATCAAGAAAATATCAACACAAATTTTAATATTATTATGAATGTGTTTTAGCCAATATGGATAGTTGGTTTTGGACGCATGATGTAATACGAGATTCAAAAATAGTACGCTATGTCCACAAAATATTTTTAATTCAACTATTTATAATGAAAATTTCAAGTAAGAACTTCAACAGAATAATAGTTGAAGGGTGGCAGACCAAAAGGTGCTAAGGGACCCTAGCGGATCGAGTGAACCATAGTATCCACATAGTGTCCCTGCCATATCATGCAACGTCGTATAACTAGATCAGCTCTGAGAGAGATTCCTAACCGTCGAAGATCTTGACTATCGACCTATAAAATCTCGCGATGACGTGATCTGCGAGGAACATTACGTACGACCTACCATTAGGGACGAGCTAGGTCGTTACGTCGTTCGATTCCCATTTCGGTCCGACAAATTTGAATTAGGTTCATCTAAGCAGCAAGCGTTGCAGCGATTTTATGCGTTGGAAAGAAAATTCAAGGCGAACCTCGCTTTCCAAACTCCGTATGAAAAGGAGCTCAATATATACTTAGAGCTGGGCCACATGACGCTGTGCGAGGATGACGATGAGGATGGGTACTACATACCCCATCACACGGTCTTCAAGAAATCGAGGGATACCACTAAATGTAGGGTAGTCTTTGATGCGTCCGCCAAAACCTCCACCTGCGTCTCGTTGAACGACGCTTTACTAACAGGGCCTACTCTTCAGGAGAAACTTCGGCAGTAAATTTTTCGTTTCAGAACACACATGTTCGTGTTGACTGCAATCATCGAGAAAATGTACCGACAGGTTTGGGTTCATCCAGAAGACCGGAAGTTCCAGAAAATCGGGTGGTACTACAAGGGTGAGATCAGGACGTTCATGCTAAACAATGTGACTTTTAGGGTTAAATGCGCTTGTTTTTTAGCGATTCGAACGTTATTTCAGCTCGCCAACGACGAAGAAGCCAACTTTCCCCGAGCCTCGATGCTTCTCCGCCGCGACTTCTATGTCGATGATTTTCTTTCAGATGCAGGCACGCTGGAGAACCTCCTTGCGATTCGCGACGAGATGATACAACTTTTAGGCCAGGGTGGGTTTGTCATTCGGAAATGTTCGTCTAATCATACATCAGCGTTAGAAAACATCGAAAAGAGGATCTTAGACTTAGATTGCGGATTCCAAGGGAATCCAATCAAAAAGGCTCTTGGGATCGTCTGGGATTCGCAACGCGATATCTTTACGTACTTAGTGAATCCCGCCGAGTGTCTATTCGTTTCCACTAAAAGAAAACTTTTATCCCAAATATAAAAGATTTTCGACCCCTTAGGTTTGGGTCGCGTTAGCTGATCAACTCTCTCAATTAGAGGTGATTGCTATACCGAGGCTTTTACGATGCGCAAACCCAGTTTCTACCCAAATACACGATTCCTCGACTAGAAGTAGCCGGCGCTTCGCTTCTAAAAGGGCTATATGTCGAGGCTAAAGATCAGCTGTTTTCTCCAGTCGAGCTGGTAGTTTTCTGGTCAAACTCTACAATTGTTCTTTGCTGGTTAAAAAGGCTCCTCATTTATTACGAACATATGAAGCCAATCGAATAGCTGACATCCAAAAATTGGGTGATGAGGTCGAGTGGAGACATATCGGTTCGAGGGACAATCCAGCTGATCCACTGTCACGAGGACAGTTACCGCTCGATCTTCTGTCCAATGTTCTCTGGGAATCGGGTCCTGCATGGCTATACCTATTCGATGAACACTGACCCCAGTCGCCGAGATCCCTTTCAAATAACCTGCCGAATTTAATGGAAGGAATTGTTCTAATCACCAACGTGTCGGCAAGTAGCATCTACGCGCGATTTTCATATTACAGCTGCCTCATTAGGTCGATCGCATACCTCCTACGTTGGAACAGAAAGGGAACACCGCCAAGCGACTCAGAGGAGACGGGTTGTTCGAAACGAGGCGTGCGTTATTTATCACAGTCCGAGATTGCGAATTCGGAACGTCTCATTCTCCTTATGATTCAACGTGAAAGTTTCATTCCCGAAATTGAACTCCTTAAATTCGCGCAAAGGCAAAATCCTGGAAAAATCCAAAGTGCGTTCAAGGGTCGAACTAAGTTTGACGAACTTAGTCCATTCCTGGACGACGACGGTCTGATTAGAGTAGGCGGTCGTTTAAAAGAGTCGGATCTGCTCTTTAATCAAAAACATCCGGTATTGCTTCCAAGCAATCACCATGTTTCCGATCTCATAATCCGCGCTGCGCATGAGCGGAATCTGCATGGGGGGTCCAATCTACTCTATGCCGTACGCTAAAGATTCTGGATTCTCAACGGAAGAAACCAGGCCAGACACGTTCTTCTTCGATGCGTCCCGCGTATTCGTCAAAAACTGAAATTCGCACACGCAAAAATGGCGGATCTACTGGAGCCCCGCGTCGTCGCAGCGCTTCCATTTAGTAGCACGGGAGTCGACTTCTTTGGTCCAATCTTGATCAAGGAAAAGAAAGAACGAAACCGAAGCTTTATTAAGGCTTACGGGTGCGTTTTTGTATGTATGGCCTCCAAAGCAGTCCACATAGAAGTCGCGTCCGATCTTACTACCGAAGCATTTTTGGCGTGTTTTAGTCGATTCACGAATACGCGCGGTACACCACAGCGAATGTACTCCGACAACGGTACGAACTTCGTAGGAGCTAACAGCGAACTCTGAAAAATTTATGATTAGCACGCGACGTCAGAATTTAAAGACGCTATTCAAGACTGCGCCACGTCTAAACGCATCGAGTAGCACTTTAATCCACCCTTCTCCCCGCACTTCGGCGGGTTGTGGGAGGCTGCGGTTAAAAGTTTTAAACGTCACCTCAATCGCGTCATAAAAGATCGAAAGTTCCCGTACGAACAATTGGTTACGCTGCTGAAACAAATAGCGGCCATACTAAGCTCTTGGCCATTGTATCACATCGCCGCTGATCCGAACGATGCGCTAGCGATAACACCAGCGCACCTCTTAATTGGTCGCCCATTTAATTTCTTACCCGAGCCAAATTTTGTTTCAGTTCCTGACAATCATCTAAGCACCTATCAAATCATCACGAAGGCTAGACGATACTTCTGGAAGAAGTGGCATAAGGAGTATCTACACGAACTCCAAACTCGGCAAAAATGGTTGACCTCTAGCACGACATTAACACCCGGGTCTGTGGTTGTGCTGATGGAAGACAATACTGCGTGCGCGAGATGGCCGATGTGTGTGGTCGCCGAGATTCACCCTGGGAGCGACGGCATTGCTAGGGTAGCAACCGTCAAAACAGCATCAGGTGTCTACAAGCGAAACATCACTCAGCTCTGTGTTTTACCGGTAGGTCAGGACGATGCTCTCGTCGGAATCTCAACAATCGCTCCCACAATGATTCTGAACCTTAAAGAGAATTCAAACTGCAAACAAGTTATGTGATAATAGACTATGACCTTTGATTGTCTCATTTAGGTTAAGCTGTTGTTCATTAGGATTAAGGTAGTTACTTTTTTGAACTTGAGTTGCTTGCGTATTGAAATTTAATCAAATTAAGTCACCCGATTGTGATAACGGTACTAATCAACGAGGCAGTCCTTCCAACGGAAACTGACCTTGCGTACGGTTTACTGAATAAAAAAAAGATTACCCTACTGAAAGAAATCTCTGAGTTTTTTTAGCGAAATAGCCTGGCCCATTTGAGTCTATAAACAAAGTCGATTTGAAACAAAATAGTCTCGGAGATAGTTTGAGAGAT
>NC_046664.1:110942487-110959793 GCF_010883055.1 Belonocnema kinseyi
AATTATTAACACTTTTTTTTAATTGATGAATTTTCTCACTATACTTATTTATAATTATAACTTATATACTGATATACAATTTTCTAGTTGAATTCAAAAATGATGTATTTTTTGGTGTATCTCATTCCATTTACGAGAAACGTTCTATTAATTCCAATTTTAAGCATTAAAAAAAAAGTTAGATGTCTGAAGTCATCAAAACCCGTAGATTCCGAATTATTATGTTTTAGGCTGTTAACTATGAAATTTAAAAAATCTACTTCTAAATTTTAATCCGAAAGTTTAATAAAGGACCCTTGAGTGTCGGCTACTCTCTTGAGATAGCCTCTCTGCTTGTTATTTATGATCGTATTTTTATTTCAATTTCGGAAAGGATATTTTAAAGCCTTCAGACCATTTAAACGAGCTTCCTGGACCTTTAAAAATATCTACCTGAGTACCTGCGGAGAATTTCTCTGAGCTTCTTTGACCTAAAGAATTTTTAGTATATACTCAAATATTCTTTTCGGTAGGGTACATTAGACTTCGTTGTATAGATGTATAATTAATAATATGAACCATATATTATTCTAACCCTGCTCCACTGTTGTGATTCAAACTAGTCTCGCAGCCGCGGCCGGCAGTATGTTACGTCGTAACATTTAAAAAATTAAAGTCGTAACATTTAACAAATGCAAGTCGTGCATTTTCGGTTAAATAAAATCATTGGCGCATGCGCCAATGATTTTAAACTACGTCTAAATGATCAATAAAGAATCTGAAGATTTTAAGCAATCTTTTTCATTTTGCCGAATTTCAAAGAAAATCAGACAAAATTTTAATACAGGACTTTAATACAGGACTTTTTCAAGATTGGTAAAAAAATTTGTAATTACTTTTTATTTTAAAAAACGTACTTTATGAGAATATTAAAAAAGGATTTTAAACATGAGAAAGGATTTCCTCAAATTTAAAAGAAGACTGTAGAAGATTTTAAAGCAAAATGTTCCCATTTGGTAAGATTACAATAAATAGATCAAAATCGAGTAAATGCAAGAAATATTGAGAAGAACTGAAGAGATTCGAATCGAATTTTAAACTTAAATTCTGTTAGAAAATTAGATTTTTCTAGAATTCAAACATAAACTTTAGAAACTTTACAGGAATTCCGAAAGATTTCAAGGAGGTAAAACTATTTTTCTTATCATTCCTGGGACAAATTTAAAAGATTATGAGTCAGTTTTTTCACATCTTAAATTAAGGAACATAATTCTTATTAGGTCTTCTTGTGCAATTTTGTTACACAATTTTTAAAATTATATGTTGCTTTAAGAATCTACTTTCAAATTTGAGAAAGTTTAAGAGATATTCAGAAATTTAAAAAGGATTCAAATAAAATTAAAACTTGTAAAGACTTTTCAAGAATTTTGTAAGTTTTCACGAAAATGAAAAAAATTATTTTAGGTTCCTAGAATTAATAAAAATAATTTTTTATTTCGAAAAATTAATTTTAGTAGATTATTTTAGAGCATTTCAAAACATTCAAAAATACTTCAAAAATTGTCAAAGTATCTGAAAAATTTTAAAGGCAATTCTTTTGGTTTAATTTTGCAAAAAAAAAAATCAGGAAAAATTTGAATAATTTTGAAAGCTTAGAAGACCTGACAAGATTAGAAAAAAAGAATTATTTTCCTAATTAACGTGTGAAAATTTTAAATAATTTTTTTATTTTGAAAAATGTGCTTTAAAAGAAAACTAAAGAAGATTTTTAAACACATCAAAAAATTTCGAAAAAGAGTGTAAAAGGTTTCAAAATCAACATTTTTTAATTCAATAACATTACAAATTTTTTAAAAGTGCAAATAATCGAATAAATTCAATAAATATTGAGTAGAATTGATGAGATTAAAAAAGAATTTAATGTTCAGAGGAGTTTTAGAAACGTAGTATAAACTGATTTAAAAAACTGATTAACCTAAAAATTCTTCTAGAAGAATAAGAAAGATGCGCCTGGAAATTGTGTACAATTATCAGTCTTTAAAATTAAAATTCGAATGCTTTTTTTTAAATTACTTTCAGCAAATTTCTTCTCAAGCAGAATCCCCGATTTTAATCGCAAGAGGTTCAATTATTTCCAATCAGAATAAGTAATTACATAAATTTTGAAAATTCAAAAAAGATAACTTGGAATAAGTTCAATGAGATTTAAAAAAAAGTTTATTTTAATTACACATATAATTTGTTGAATTATTTCTAAAAATATGGAAACATTAAAAATTGTAGTATTCAAATACACTCAATATTTCAGACTTTTATATTAAATTTTAATAAGACTAGTTGGGAAAAAATGTAAATAATTGTTTTAGAATAAATTCTAACAACAAATTGAAAAAAGGTTACAAAACATTTTTTATTATTTCCTAAAATGTCTAAAAAGCACGTAAAATATTTTGAAGCAAAATTTTGTAATATTTCCATATTACTTAACTTTAGAAAAATTAAGGAACATAATTCTTTCAAATTTGCGTAAGTTTAAGAGATACTCAAAAATTTTGAAACAATTCGAAAATAATTAAAACTTGTAAAGATTTTTAAAGAAATAAATAACATCATTTTTTGTTTTCAACAATTAATTTGAAAAGTTTTTTTTTTTTAATTTCAAAACATAGCAAAAGATTTCAAATATTCTCAAAGCATCTGAAAAACTTTAAATGCATTTTTTTTATTTTGCAGAATTGAAAAAAAATCAGGAAAAATTTGAATAATTTTTAAAGATTAGAGATTGAAAGGTCTGACAAGATTAGAAAAACAGAATTATTTTTCTAATAATCGTGTGAAAGTTTTTAATGATTTTTTATTTAAAAAATTGTACTTTAAAAAAAATTCAAGCAGATTTTTAAACACATCAAACGATTTCCTAAAATTTAAAAGAATAGTGCAGAAGATTTTAAAGCAAAGTGCTTCAATTTGATAAGATTAAAAAGTTTAAAAAAAGGAAATAATCAAGTGAATTCAGGAAGTATTTAGTAGACTTGATGAAATTCAAACAAATTTAAACTTTAGAAGTGTTTTAGAAACGCAAGATAAACTTTAGGAACTTTAAAATAATCTCGAAAGGGTTCAGGAGAATAAATATAGTTTCTTAAAATGCTTGGGAAAATTTAGAAGATTATAAGGATATTTTTTTCCACATTTTGAATGTTTTTTTTTTACATTTTTGATAAAAACTCGAGTGAGTTACCAATATCTTGAAGAATTCAAAACGTTTTAAATAGATAAGAAATTTTCATAATATTTTTTAAAATCCTATAAAATAAAAGTAAAATGTCTTAAAAATCTCCTAGGATCTTTTCTGACACATCTGATATATTCGAAAATCTTTTTTTTTTAATTTTCTTGAGAATCTTATAATAATTATTTACGTATAAATTTATAAACTGATGATTCGAGTCTTTTTAAAAGATGTTTAGGACATTTAGAAGTTTGGAAGATATCAACGAAAAATTGATAAATTTTGAGACATTTTTTCAAGTTTTTAAATATTTCTATTACGTTTGAAACAAAAAGAATTCCAAACAAATATTTTTAACTTACTACATTTTTCTTAAAGTTTTAAAAAAGAATTCAAGACGTCAAAAACTTGACTTTTATAATCTTCTAAATTTTTCACAGGAATTTTAAGAAAAATAATTTTATCTCCTTGAAATCTTTCGGAATTCCCTTAAAGCTTCTAAAGTTTATTTTTTCGAAATTTTTGAAAATCTATATTTCTAAAAAATTTAAGTTTAAAGTTAGATTTGAATCTCTTCCATTCTTCTAAATATTTCTTGAATTTACTGGATGATTTTCGTTTTTTAAAACTAAATATTTTCAGACCTTCTAATCTTCTAATTTTTAAGAATTATTCAAAATTTTCCTGATTTTTTTGCAAGTTTTAATTATTTTTTAATCCTTTCAAAATTTCTGAATATCTCGTAAACTTACTGAAATTCGAAAGCAAATTTTACAAACCAACATAAACATGACAAAAAAGTGGTGCGACAAAATTGCGCAACTATTTTAAAATTAAAATTTTTTAAAATAACTATTTTGATTGATAATTTAACTGTTTTGTTGAAAATTAGATTTTTTTGCTGTTGAAAAAACATTTTCTTATACTAAAAATTTAATTGTATAATTTTTGGTTGAATTTTTTTGGTAGGAAATTGACCTTTCTCAGTCAAAAATACTTCTTTTTTGGTAGAAAATTATTCTTCTTGTTTAAAAATTCATTTATTTTAATCAAGAATTCATTTCTTTGGATGAAAATGCATTTTTCGTTGAAAATTCTTTTATTTTGGTATAAAATGATTAAAAATTCATCTATTTTTAAAAAAATGATAATGTAATCGTTTTTCGTTGAAAATTTATCAATTTTTTTTACAAAAATTTTTGTTGTTTTAAAATAGATTTTGAAATTTTTTGAATGTCTGTTTTCGGTAGAAAGTTATTGGTTTGAAAATTAAAATATTTGCTTGCAAATTTAATTATTTGCTTGGGAATTTAAATATTTTGTTGAAACTTTGATTTTTTGGGGTTGTTAATTATTTTTCAACTGAAAATTTATCTATTCAATTTTCCGTTGAAATATTATAATTTTAGTTGAAAATTATTTTCTTTCATTGAAAATTCCATTTTTTGTCTAAAAATTTAACTGGTCCATTTTTGATCGAATACTCATTTTTTTAGTTTAAAATTCGTTTCTATAGATGAAAATTGAACAATTTTGTTAACACTTTTTTTCTTGAAAAATATTCTTTTTAGTTATAAATTTATCTTCTTTGTTGGCGCATCATTCTTCTATAAAAATTAATTTGTTTTAGATAAAAATTAATTTTTTCAACTGCAAACTTCAGTATGAACTACAATGTTTGAGTTGAAAAATATATTTTTAAATGTAATTTCTTAGATTGAAACTTTAACTATTTTATCGAAAATTTGTTTTTTATTTGTTAAAAATCCATTGTTTACTAAAAATATGACTATGGCATGCAACACTAAATTTAAAACATTTTAGACCCAGAAGTCTTGTCTCCCATATCTATTTACACAAAGTCAATTATATTGCCTCTTCGCAATAAGCATAATGGTTCTACGGTAACTCGGGATTTCAAAACCGGAATAAATTTGAGGAGCAGCTAGATCGTCATTCGTGAGGTCGGGAGAGCTCGGGTTCCTGCTCGTGCATTTTCGGCTTTACACGAGGCTAGTCTTCGCAGAATTTAAGTCGGGAGAGCTCGGGTTCTTGCTCGTGCATTTTCGGCTTCACACGAGGCTGGGCTTCGCAGCATTTAACAGAGCCGTCTCACCGACACGCTACGTTTGAATGTGTCGCTCCCAGATGGAAGAGTGGTGGGGGCCGAAAAATCCCACGTTCTGGAGACACTGCTACGTGGTGGCGTGTTCGCGCTTGCGGCATATAAGTTAGTCGAAAAATTATAATGTCTAAAAGTCTTTGAAAACCCAATTTGCGGCAATCTGGAATTCCAGTGACAGATACGCAATTCAAAAGCTTTCGAAACCCATTCATCAGAATTGAATGGATTTTTGTTTCCTGGGTAGTATGTTACCACTTACGTAAATGATAGGTATTATAATTTTTTAAGTTTCTAACGCTGAAAAAAACTATTGCAATTACTCAGTGACATTCTTATGGAAAATTTAACGTAGAATCCGAATTGCAACAAGTCATATGCCCATCTTGCTGGTTTTTTTGCTGCATAGTACGGAAGGGATACTATCCCAGTGGGCACACAAGTCCTAAGCTTGTCCTATATACGTCTTTTGGCGGACGTCCTAAGGTCCTTTTAAGGACATGAAAAGATCCAAAGGATGTCCTACAGACGTCAAATCATATAACATAGAGGTACATTCTAAGGACGTCTTTAGGACGTCCCGGTGCCCACTGGGATGTGGATACTACAGCAATGCGCTGTAGAGTATCCTTTCCCTTCACTTGGTCCGATAGGAGACGCTTTAGCAACTTTACAGGAGAGCGAAAAAACATTCTGTAAAATCGAAATCACCATTTAAGGAGAAAACAAAGGTGCACTCTCGAGCTGAAGTATTACTGACTTGAGCCTAAAAAGTTTGATCAAAAAAGTTTATGAATATGGGTAAACAATGTTAAATGTAAAAATGTTAACCATTTTCGTGAAAAGCGAACGAGAATACTGCGGATAGAATTTCGCAGATTTTCAAAAGCGGTTTATGGTAGCGCTTAAAGTAGAATTTCTAATTTTTAACAAAAATAAAAATATATTTTTGAGATATAGGGATGCTAAATGAGAACTAAAAAGTCTTGATAAAAAAAAAGTTATTCAGTTCGGAGGAAAATAATTTATTGCATGATAGTGTATCAGTGTAACACTGTCCTGGCGTACCGAAGGAACCGAATGGAGCCTCTACAAAGTACCCGTAAAGACCCCAATGCGTCCTTATTCAGTTCCTTTTTAAAAACTCTAAAAAACAGCAAAATCAACTTTTTAATAGTTGAAATTCGGATTCTACGTTAAAAATCCAACGGTAAAAAGTTAAATAAAATACATGACGTATAACGCCTGTTGACTACTACTTACAGGCGACGCGTTTGAAGTGTAGCATTCAACAGGCGTTATACGTCTTATACTTTTTTTTATTTTTTACCTTTGAAAAAGTATTGCCTTATTCTATGACCTTCTATAAGAAATTTTAACGTAGAATCCGAATTTCAACAGTTTAAAAGTTGATCTTGCTGTTTTTTCGAGTTTCTTAAAAAGGTATCGAGTGGGGACCCAATGGGGTCTTTACGGGTACTTTCTAGAGGCTCCATTCGGTTCCTTCGGTCTGCCAGGGGGGGGGGGGGGGGGGGGGGGGGGGGCAACTACAGCACGTGCATTGACACCACTAGCGGATCAAGTGAATGGAAAGAATACTCTACATAGTATCCTTATAGTATTCACATAGTATCCCTTCCGTACCCTGTTGACAATTCCTCTATGGAATCCTACATAGGAACTTTACAAGAACCTGTACATGATCTTATGAGGGTTCCTATGCGGGTTCTGACGTATGATTCCTTCAAGGAAAAGTGACCGAAGGAACCGAATGGAGCCTCTACAAAGTACCCGTAAAGACCCCAATGGGTCCCCATTCGGTTCCTTTTTGAAAAACTAAAAAAAAACAGCAAAATCAACTTTTAAATTGTTGAAATTCGGATTCTACATAAAAATTTACATCAGAAACTCACGGAGTAATAGCAATACTTTTTCTTGCAGTGTCAAAAACTTAAAGAAATAAAATACCTGTCATTTACATGGACCGAAGGCGCCTTTAAGTGCATCTTCTTTTAGTAGCAGCTAATAAGCGTTCCGTCGGTAACTTTAAGAATTTTGTCTGGATGCTAGCGTCACGCAGTGGAAACCTCGGACAACAACGCTGCGATGCAAGTGAGAGAGAATTTTATTTTTAAACTTCGCGCGCAACATACTACTTGAGATATTCTGGATGCACCTGAAGTCACCTAAAAAAAAAGTATTGCGATTACTCCGTGAGTTTCTAATAGAAAATTTAACGTAGAGTCCGAATTTCAACAGTTTAAAAGTTGATCTTGTTGTTTTTTTGCGTGCTTTAATAAGGAACCGAATGGGGACCCAATGGCGTCTGTACGAGTACTTTGTAGAGGCTTCTTTCGGTTCCTTCGGCCCGCCAGGCCTGACTCGACAGTTTCTAAACATAATACCAGGAGTGCGTAAAGACGCACAGCCATCGAGACTAGATAATATAGATATTATAAAATTTCTAAGTAGATAGGTTATGAGGCTTCTGGCTCACTTTTCCCCGTACAAATAGCAAACTTGCGGCTAGAACGCAGAAGGCTGTAAGATTAGATTCACTCCTTGTGCTGACTTCCGAATCACAGTTTTGAAGTATCAGATCCACACTATCGATATTGGAAGTCAATACTTAAAAATCATGGGAATGGAACTTTTCAACCCCAAAAATATGGAATAGGAGATGGTATGATATACGATATCGAAATATTAGGCTATTTAATACTTGCTATTCCCGGAATGAAAGTTTTTCACCCCAAAATAATATAATTTATGTATTAAATGTTTATTGCAATAGTGCGTCATTTAAAATCTCCAAGACCTGCAACCACCCTCGTGATATTATAAGAATTCTCGGTAAATAAAGTTCAATTCTGATGACGTCATCATCGATTCCTGGAATCCTTATCTATGAGAACTAAATTAATGAAACGTTCTCCTTTGATATTTTCCGACAGGGGCGTCATATTTCATATTATGTTAAACAATTTCTGGGGTAAATAAAATTCCATTCTGATGACGTCACCATAGTTCCAGGAATCTTTATATGCAGCGTTGCCAGGTTTCAACTTTTTTTCGTACGAATAGCAAAAAGTAAGACGGATTCTGGATCGCTATGTGTGATGTCTGGATCGCTATATAATTCTGAGAAATAGTCGGTGTCTTTGATGTAGAGTGTGTGATCTGATTATTTTCAGCGTAATTTCTGAGAAATGTATTTTGCAAGTTTAAACAGGCTTGAACAGAAGAGTGCGGGTTGGTGAATCATCATCCCCTTTGATAGCTGAGCCGCCGCTCGGGAGATAAGATGGTGACTTAGATGGTTTATTTCACAAGCACATGAGAGGGTGGCAATTCGAAGAAATATTTTTTGAAAACTTCAACAGAACTTTAACTAAAAAACTTCAGCCTTTTTTTTTGTAATGCGCAAAAGATGCGTATATATACGTGACATTTGATAGGGGGGTTACGCATGGCATCCTTTTTTTGACTATTAATTTAATTTGCTGCTTCCTGATAGATGAAACATTATTCTGTAGTCTAGAATCTACCAGAAAATTAAAATAAAGAAGTATGTAAATTCAATCGAATGGTTTAGGCAAGAAAGGTATCTAAAATCATAATAATAATATTCCATATGGTAGATCAAATGCTCAGGGATCCTTGTTGCTTTATTCTCGGATCAAGTGGCGAGCAAGCGAGAACTAGAGATACGTTAAAGATTTAAAATAAAAGTTTAAAGAATGCAAAATATAATAAAATATTTGAAAATTTTCTCAATCATCCACTGAAGCTACTGTATAGTCTTTATAGAAATCGAGGATCATCTAATTTAGCGTTAAAATTCTTTTTCTATAATGTTGAATCTTCTGAAACAAAGAGGTAGATATATATTACTATCAGAGACCATAGAACCCTACCTTACAGATATTCCACAGCTGTGGTGGTTCATGCTATGTTTCCACAATATTCTTAATGGCTTCATCAAATTATACTACGCAATTTTTTTTGTAAACAACTTCAAGGTTATTTTTAGTGACGCATTAAATTCTTTAAACTGCAAAAACGTTATATGTGTCGATTATAATTTAGAACCTTCTAGAACATTGCAACAAAGAGGGTGATTTATTAATGGATAGAGACAGTAAATCATCTGCAGCATGTATTCCTTAGAGAGAAAGATAGATGGAGAGAGCCATGTATTAAAAAATGTTTGAATTCAAAAATAATTTTGTAAATTTGTAATATTGCAGAAGGCACGATTGGGCGACTCGAAAAAAACTCAGCAGATTCTTAAGAGGTTCTTTTACATACAGTGGATCACTGTAACAGATTTAGAATTTATTGATATAGCTAGGATGCGAAATAAACTATTAGCCATGAAGAAAGACGTTATATTTCAAACGTGTCTAGACGTGTCGATTGTAATTTAGAACCTTGTAGAATATTTCGACAAAGAGGGGATATATTAATAGATAAAGATAGTAAATAATATGCTGCATGTATAGTTTAGGGAGCAAGAAAGCTGGAGAGAGAGAGAGAGAGCTATGTATTAAAAAATGTTTCAAATCAAAAATAATTTTGAAATACAGTTGATCGTTGTAACAGATTTAGAATTTTATATTGATATAGCTAGGATGTCAAATCAGCCATTTGAGATGAAGAAAATACAATTTGAAAACACTTGCTAGAATTTATCAAATAAATCAGCTCCATAAATATTGGAGTTGACTAAACAAGGCTGAAATCATCTTTCCCATAATAGAGTAATCTGCTAAAAAAGATTCAATTTATTTACTTCAAACATTAGAATAAAGGATTATAAATAACAAAAATAAATTCAGCAGTATTAAAATTTAATGCATGGAAACTGCGAACCAAACATTATAAAAAATGACACAGTGATCACGTGAATATCTGCTTTCTGGAACTTTTTAAATCCAAAGTTAATTTATTTTGTAGAAATTAAAAAATCCAAAGTTAATATAGTTTTTATAGAAATTGAGGATGGTATATTGCTTTCTAGGTAACTAATTTAATTCAGAGATTATAAAAACCACCTGAAAGGTCCTGAGGACCTTTTAAAGACATGAATAGATCCGAAGGATGGCTTAAAGTCGTCAAATCATATGACATAGAGGTACATTCTAAGGAGGTCTTTAGGACGCCCCGGTGCCCACTGGGCAGTCCATAGAAACCTATCTTGCCGATATTCTACAGATGCAGTAATTCGTCTTATGTTTCCAGAATCTTCTAAAACTAATTACTTCATCATCAAATTTTACTGTGCAATTTTTCGTAAACAACTTGAAGCTATATTAATTGATAGAGAGAGGTATGTATTAAAAAAGGTTTTAAATCAAAAGTAATTTTGTAAGATTGCAGAAGGCTTTGCAATTGAGTGACTCGAAAAATACTAACAGGTTCCTAAGAGATCCCTTTGCATACAGTGGATCACTGTAACAGATTTAGAATTTTATATTGATATAGCTAGAATGCGGAATAAACTATTAGCAATTAAGACCAGGTAGGTCCCCCCTGTAATAATATTACATCCTGTAATAATATTACATCATAAGCAAGTTGAAAGAGATTTTCACCAAATTTGAAAGGCAACTCGAAGTTTAAGGCCAATGCAAAAATCTGACCGTCGGATTGATAAGGAGAGGGAAGCAATTCTTCGAAAGTATAAGATTTTCAAAATGGACGAGAAACAAGCTATTCAGGAAGCTTGGAAACCGCAATTTTCTCCACTAAGGAATTTATCATGCATTACTCAAAAATCTAAATATGAAGTGGAACAGCTTGTGAAGAAGCAAAAAGTAGAGTCAGAAGAAGAATTTGGCCAATATGACAGTTCTTCATCGGTAATAAAAAATGGTGTTAATGATGAGGATGTTAATAAGCATGATAATGGCGATGATGAGGAGGAAGATGATGCTGAAAGTGACTTTTCCTCATAATATAAAATAAAAGTAAAAACAGAATCTAAAATGTTAAATTACTGGGAAGATCCCAATAAGTCTGTAGATCGATTGCGATTTCTTTTACAAGATCAACTAGCTGGAAACGGAAATAATGTACATAAAATTATTTCAATTGTTAATGAAATGCGGGAGGTTGGTATTATTGAATAATTCTTTTAGTTTAGCAACTAGTTAAATGTAATGTAATTAAATTAACATTTTGAAATTGTTTATTCAAGATTTCCTGTCAATAATATTTTTTAACATTGATGAAATGGAACCAATATTGTACAAAGTAAGCAATAAGTTTTAAAATTTGATATATAATTTTTATACGTTTATCGTAACGAAATAAGTTAAATAAATTTAATTTAAAAAATTTATGTGTATTTATTGAATTCACTCACCTGAATTGATTGTAGTTCAAGAAATCATCTTATAAAACAGAACATTTAGTATAACCCAATGGGCACACAAATTAAGAATGCCCTAGAGGCATCTTTGGAACATCCCTAAGACGTCTTTTATAACATATCTTTTGGACATCCTAGGATTGCTTTTAAAACATCTAATGTCAGTACGAAAGATGTCCCGAGCCGAGAACGTACATGTCTTTAGGTCATCTTTAACACATTGGACATCTTAGAGACATTGATTGGGCTGGCATAAGACGTCCTAGGAACGTCCCAAAAACGTTCTTGAGATTTTCAAAGTTTTCTGCCCATTGGGAAGTTATCATTATATCTAATATTTTCAGAACCGATTTGCCTTAACTAAATCATTACTATATCCTCCTCTTCCTCCTCAACTCCGCTATATTATTTTGTCATTCTTCCACATATATTTTAGAAGCTTATTTAACTTGATTTAGGATAATTTAAGATTCAGCAGGAGAAAAAACGTGGTTACAATTATAAGAAAAGCAGCATATCTAAATGTGGCACACTCTATGATAATCTCTGTAAACCGAATACCTCTTGTTAATGAAACTAAGTTTTCGGTTACTAAGTTGCTATAGTTGAGATAAAGGTATGTTCACGATTCTATTAATAAGAAATCCTTATCTATTGAACTGGATTAATCAAACTCGCTGCAGAATGCAGTACAAAGAATGGTGATACACTTAGTACGCATGAACAAAGTGTTACCTACAGTTTAAGTTTTTTTGTTATTTTAAAGCTGTTGCGCTCCTTTTATTTGCACATCCAAATGTCACACAACATACGATTCGGATGATATAATCATTGAATCCAATATTTTCAGTACCTACTTGTCTTAACTACATCATTACTGTATCGTCCTCCTCCTCATCCTTTTTCTCCTCCTCCTATACTCTTTCTCGTTCTTCTACATACATTTATCATAGTTTATTTACCTTGATTTAGGAGAATTCAAGATTTAACAGGATAATCGTGGTTTCAACTAGATGAAAAGCAACGTACCTGATAGTGGCGCACTCCATGATAATCTTAATTAACCTAAGACCTCTTCTTAATCAAACTAAGCTTTCATTGACTAAGTTGACATAGTTGAATCAAAAGCACGTTCATGATTCTGGTAATCAGAAATAATTATCTGTTTAACTGGATTTATTCAACAAAAATTAAATGTTGGTTCTAAGAAAAATAATTATTTGCAACTGTTATATAACAGCATACTTTAATATCATTGAAACTTTACGATCAGCATTATTAAATTAGATTTCTTCATTATTAAATATTGATTTAAGATGAAAATAAAGTCGATATATGAGGATGGTGATTTATTCAGCTGATCGCAGAATTCACCACCGATAGTGGAGAAACACCCAGTAGTTAGAAACAAGGTATTGCTAACTACAGTTCCTTTAGTTTTTGATGTTGTTTGGAAGCCAATGTGCTCCTTTATTTTCACAACTAAATCTAATATTTTCGGTAACTGCTGAACTGTAATACTATAGTATTCTCCTCCTCCTTCTCCTCACCAACATCCTCTAATTACAACTAGAAGCAAAAGCAGCATATCTGATTGTGGCGCACTCTATGATCATCTCTGTAAACTAAAGACATCTTGTTAATGAAACTACCCGGTAACAAGCATTCAATTCAGAAAAATTAAGAATTTGTATTCCTATGAATACGCGATTTTTGCTCCGTCTAAAAATCCCATTTATTTAATCTGTTTTTCATTATTAAATCTTTTTATAATTTATAAATTCGGAAAATATTCAAATTTATATTTATTTATATTTTAATAATTTGTTTAAACGTTTTAAAAAATGCAACAAAGAAATCTATGCAAATGTGTGAATTTAAATAATTATAACTCTAGAAAGGCGGAGTTGAATTGGTGAGAATTAAAATTCGAGAATTTACATTTCGCATGAAGGAATTAAAATAACTTATTACACATATTTTGTGAACTCGTTAGAAGGAATTAAATAAAATCAAAATATGACTACTTCGGAGGAATAGAAAATATCTCTGTGAGGTGCGTTACCGGTACAATTATAAGGAATTAAATATATTGAAAACACGTTCTCTTTGGGGGAATAGAAAACTGTGTGCCGGTCGCTATGGAAATAGAAGTGAATAAGTTTAGGAGGTATCTTATTCTTATTGTAGCATTTTAAACAGATGGAAAAATCGCGCATTCAAAATAATAGAATATTCGTCACTTTTGCGCTGAAATCTGAAAATATTAATTTTTTTTCTATTCTACGCTTATTACGGGTTAAGTTTTCGTTTACTAAGTTGCTATAGTTGAATCAGTGTCCTTGCTTTAGATATTATCGTGCAAGTCAGTGAATTGAATCTTTTCAGCAGATCACTCTATTATGTGAAAGATGATTTCATCGTTTGTTACAGCTAACTCTAATAATTAAGTAGTCGATTTATTTCATAAATGCTAGCAAGAGCATTCAAGTTATTCAAATTATATGTTATTCATCTCAAATAGTTGATGTAATATTATTATTACAGGGGGACCTACCTGGTCTTAATTGCTAATAGTTTATTTCGCATCCTTGCTATATCAATATTAAATTCTAAATCTGTTACAGTGATCCACTGTATGCAAAGGGATCTTTTAGGAATCTGTTGGTATTTTTCGACCCTGCTTAAAATGACGGATAGGATCCGATAGAGTCAGATACAAAACCAGATAAAAGTGCAGATAGCCCACTTCGGATTTTAGTCCGTCCCGATCTGAATCTCTTTCGGCTCGTAAAATCTTAAACGGAAAACTAGCGACTCTATCCGGATTTGAATCCGGATGACATATGAAAAATAGTATTTTATCTGGGCCTATCCAAGACTTTGTCGGAATTTAAATACGAAGACTCTTTTCATCTAAGCCCAAGCACTCTTTTTTTCTATCTAGTTTTATTCGGCTTTGAAGCAAACTTTGGAAACAAAAAATTAAATTATTTGACCGACGCAATCTTATGCAGCCCTATATGGAACAATGTTGGAACTTAAATTAGAAGACTGTTTTCGTTTGTCTAAAAACGGATTTCTATCCTATTCTCTAATACTTTGAAGCGAACATCGTGAGAAAAAATTGAATTATTCTCCCGCCGAAATCTCATAGGCCCTATCTGGAACTATGTCGGAACTTAAATTAGAGGACTTCGTTTGTCTAAAAACGGTTCTCTATCTGGATCTATCCGACTTTGAAGCGAACATCGGAAATAAAAAATTGAATTATTTGGCTGGCGGGAACTTATACGGCCCTATCTGGAAAGTTCTCGGAACTTACATTAGAAGACTTTTCGTTTGAGTCAAAAAACGGTTTTCTATCTGGATCTATCCGCATTTGAAGCGAACATTGGAAATAGAAAATTGAATTATTTGCCTGACGGGAAATTATGCGGCCATATCTGGAACTATGTCGGAACTTACACTAGGAGACTGTTTTCGTTTAAGTCCGAAAACGATTGCCTAGATGACTCTGGATGCGGAAAAAAACTCGAAGTTCTATCTGATTTCCAAAGAAAAGTTAAATACTTGTCTCAGTTTGAATACCACAGCTTAATAAAATCTCTCGACAACTTTTTTATAGTCTACGTCATTTAACGATATATTATTAAAGGGTTTAAAATGGCTGACGAAAAAAACTATATTTGCCTGAGTTTAAATGCTTAAAAAAGGCTAATAATTCAACAAAATTAATTAGTCAAGAAGAAACCTAATGGAGGGACGCATAGTTTCACTGCTTCTTTTTATCTCAAGAAAAAATAAAAAAATAAAAAAATTTGTAATTACCCTACCGAAAGAAATCTCTGAGTATATTCTAAAGATTCTCTAGGATCAGAGAAGCTCAGAGAAATTCTCCGCAGGCACTCAGGTAGATATTTTTAAAGGTCCAGGTAGCTTTTTTAAACGTTTTAAAGGCTTTAAAATATCCTTTCCGAAATTGAAGTAGAAATACGATCATAAATAAAAAGCAGAGAGGCTGAAATTGAAATAAGAATTCGATCATAAATGACAAGCACAGGGGCTATATCAATAGAGTAGCCGACACTCAAGGGTCCTTTGTTAAGCTTTCGGATTAAAATTTTAGAAGTAGATTTTATTAAATTTCATAGTTAACAGCCTAAAACATAATAATTCGGAATCTACGGGTTTCGATGATTTCAGATATCTAACTTTTTTTTTTAAATGCTTAAAATTGGAATTAATACGTTTCTCGTAAATGGAATGAAATACGCCAGAAAGACAACATTTTTGAAGTCAACTAGAAGATGGTATATTAGCATATAAGTTATAATTATAAATAAGTATAATGAGAAAATTCATCAATTAAAAAAAAGTGTTAAAAATTTGAAGAGAAATTTAAAAAGGGAGAGTCGGATTAGCGACGGCCAACTACTATAAATAACTCTGCCCGCCCGGTAAGTGACAAATGGGCCAGGCTATTTCGCTAGAGAATGCTCAGAGAATTCTATCGGTAGGGTAATTAGTATTAATTTCTAATATTAGTAGGAAAATTGTTAAACAAAGGGGTAAAATACCTGCACAGCTTTATTACTGGCAGAAACGCACTAAGAATTGCAACATAATCCTACCATCATTTTAAATTACCTGCATTTAAAGCAGCATTTAACTCGATTCTATGTCGTCGGACTCCAAAAACAAAATTCATCATATAGATGGTAAATTATCGAAACATAACCTTAAACTAAAAATTTTTTATTTATTCATAAAATTGCAATTTACCTACAAAATTGTACTAACCGATGTGCACAGTGATTCACTCAGGAACTGTAAGTAGTTCACTTCTTTTCACAACGTTTTTAAGTCCTCTTCAATTTATCAAAACTTTTAATCTTAATACAATAATATAAACATATACGAGGTGTGTTCAAAAAGTAAGGTGGCTTTTCAATTTTCGCGGTCTACGTAACTTCAAGTTTTAAATTTTTTGTTTAGTTGTGTTGGTACACTCGTCACGATCATATGTTCAGTTTTGACTATATAGCTCCAGAGCTCACAGACCTGAAACGCCGCAACGATGCCGCACGAGGGGAATCGTCCCCCGCCAGGTGCCAAATCGTGGATGAAATTTACCCCCACCATACCTACCGTTTGGAAGCCGCAAAACAGAAAGTGCGTGATTACCACTGTGAGTTCGTATGTAAGCCGAAAATGCACGATTCGACCTCGGAGTTCTGCTGTACGATGATTGCCGATCTGAAGGCTTCGGAAGACTTCGGTGGTCTTCTATTTATATCTTGCTCCCCATTTGAAAGAAATTGAAGAAATTGTCGATTTGGATCTATTGCGTGATTCTTAATTTCATGCATACGTCGATTTTCAGGTTATGTTTTCCAGGTGTACATAATATGGATATATATATAATAATAATCATCAAATAATCAAATACATAACTGAACAAAAAAAAATTTTTAATTGTTTTCAATATGATAGTAAAATTTTAAATAAAAAAATTACATTTTCATCCAAAAAGTTAAATTGTATACTAAAAAAGGCATTTCTAATAAAATACATGAACTTTGCACAAAAGAAAT
>NC_046664.1:110959893-110979566 GCF_010883055.1 Belonocnema kinseyi
AAACTCTTGAAATGTTGACAGTTGCATACGGTGAGTCTACTCTGAGTAAGAAAAATGTGTATAAGTGGTACAAGCTGTTCCAAGAAGGCCGAGAGGATTTCGGAAACGAACCTCGCCCTGGACGTCCCAGCATTTCAACAACAGATGAAAACGTTCAAGCAGTGGAAGAAGTGGTGTTGAAAAATCGCCGAATTACCATCAGAGAAGTTGCTGAAGTGTTGGCATATCGGTTGGCTCATGCCATGCTATCTTTTCGGACGTTTTGGGCATGAGACGTGTGTCAGCGAAATTTGTTCCAAAACTGCTTAATTTTGATCAAAAGATCCGACCAAAAACAGCACCATAGTCATGCCTCAACCTCCCATGTTCACCGGATTTGGCCCCCAGTGACTTTTTTCTTTTCCCAAAACTGAAGAGACATGAAAGGACATCGATTTTCAACGATTGAGGAGATAAAAACTGCATCGCTGAAAGAACTCAAGGTTATACCACAAAATGATTATCAGAAGTGCTTCGATAATTGGAAAAAGCGTTGGCACATGTGTATTATATCTGAGGGGGATTGCTTTGAAGGGGACAACATAAATATTAAGGAATAAATAAACATTTTTTGAGAAAACCATAAAGTCACCTTATTTTTTGAACACACCTCGTATGTAATGCTATACTGTTCCTCCTCTTCCACCACCCCCACGGTTGGTGGCACATGTGCAATGCTCTGAGAAAGATCTGTGCGCTGTGTGAGACAGAAATAAATGTTCGCACAGTTATATTTTGCCACGCGCCATACATTGTAAGGTATAGGCAGTTATGAATATAAATTACATATTTGAATATAAACAGTGTCACAATGATATATAATGTGTAACTATATACAGTATATTTAGTGTATACAGTCAGTATAAACAGTGAAAACAGCGCAGAGTTGAATGCACATTTCTTATTGGTAGTGTAAATGTCTCTCCAATTTAAAAAACATTTACATGTATATTTTTACAACTATTCACATATTTATATGTTGCAATATTTCTGGCTGCATCGAAAGATATAAGCTGTTTTAGATGGCACTACTTTTGGGGCGCATTGGTGCGTGAAGCAACCGCTGCTTTTCTCAGTTGCAGCCAGTGTCCCCAATCTTGGGAACTTTTTAAACTGCGCTTGCGTCGCACCGACAACCCGATTGGTCACTCTCAGCGCGCTGATTTTGAATTATATAAATATTAAGATGTAATATTGATGATAAATAATGATTGAAAAATGGATCCAAAGTGAAATGTTAATCCTAAATTGGAACTTTGAAGTAACAGATGAAAAAATGCGATTTTCATGCAAAAAACGTCATTAATTCTGATTTAAAAAAAATTTCTTTAAATGATAATTTTAAATGTTTCAAAATGTTAATAAAAAGGTAATTAGAACTTTAAGTGTCAAGCACAAAATATTAGTTTCAATAGTATAAATATATTTTTATTATTTGTATATATTATTATATATTTTATAATATTTATACAATAATTAATTAGTAATTGTAATTCAAGTATTCTTCAAGATATTAAAAAATGTATGATATAACATTTATCAGTGCATTAATTAATTATTCTTAATTGATGTTTGGTAATTTTAGAGCTTTTATTTTAAGTCACATTGTCGGAAATAAACAAAAATTTAATTTTAAAACTCGACAGAGCCGAGATTAATCATTGGGACAAACAAAAATCAATTATTTCTCTGAACTCAGAAGGCATAACCTGTTTTTCATTGAAATCGAATTTTTTATATCGCTCCAAAATCTTATCTCAATATTTATATAATTCAAAATCAGCGCGTTAACAGTGACCAATCGGGTTGTCGGCGCGACGTAAGCGCAGTTTAAAAAGTTCCCAAGATTTGGGACACTGGTTGCAGCGAAGACCACGCAGTTGCCTATGTCGCATAACAGGCGGTAGTCAGGAGGTCGTCACTCACAATGGCGAGAGTGTCTGAACATACTTTGGTCCCGTTCGGAGTATAAGCCAGATTGCGCAGCGATTGTGCTCCCCGCACCTCACTCCACTAGTCCATGTTCAAAATTTCCAAAATGGTCAACAGTAACCACGGTAACTGTTTGTTGTTGTTTTCACCGGCAAGATACTTCCCAAATAATTTCACAATCTTCTTTCTTCATAAAAACACATTTTCATATAGAAAACAGTCCAAAAACAACTAGAAATCCATAAATAATTATTCTGACAATTATTTATGTATTTCTACTTTTTTTATGTTGTTTCCTGCAATTTATTTAGTTATTAGGTCTATTATCTGAAAAGTATCTGGGTATTGTCGCGATTATCTGAACAGTCATCTATTATCTTATCTTAGGGATATGAGTGTATGCTAGATGGCTCCAACGTCGACTTTGTTGCGACACATCTAAAGCATTGAGTGACCACCGCCTGGCGCGTGTGAAACTGGCCGGCAATCAACACGTGCACGCGCGATATCAGTTTTATAATTTGGTAAATTGTGCGTTTCGTAAAAAATAAAAAAATGTGCTCATATAACTGGTAGCACTATTTCTCAGTTCAAAGTGGCTTGCTGAACAATTATTTCATACAGGAATTACAATCTCCAAAAATTACTTTTACACAAAAAGATTTTTGCGAAAGTCCTGAAAGTTTACTATAGGATATATCCTCTCAAGAGGAAGTGTGTGACTTCGAGATAGCGTGTTGCTAGCTTAAGTACGTTAGTGCGTGCAAAAGTGAAAAAAGAAAACATGAAAAGTGTGAAATCGTGCCACTGAGTCGAGTTGTGAAGTTCACGCCAACTAAATAAAAATGACTTCGTTTAAGGTAAAATGCGGTGCGAAATTCTGCGAAGCAGTCATCTCCTTCGTTGCCGGTAAGTCCACTTTTCATTTGTATATTATTGATTTCATTGATTTTTTTCATTCATTATAATTTATCAGGCGCGGTGGATCACAGGTTTTCTGTCTTCTTTGCTCCTTGAGAAATGTGAATGTAAAAGAAATAGAGTAAGCGAGACACAAATATATGGAAAACAAATGACAGTTTTCCATATATTTGTGTCTCACTTACTCTAGTACCTTATTCCCACTTGTTAAGGAGCGAGAAAGACAGATAACTTGCGTTCCGCCGCCCCTGCGTAATTTTTCTCGCAAAACACTGGCGGACACAACAAAGTTAACAAAGGTTTGATTATCTAATAAAAGTTCCGTAAAAAATACCTCTCACTCTTTTGCAATATCTTGCATCATTTACGAAAAAAATTCAAAAATGAGGTTATTAGGAAAAAATGCACCCAGTCTCAAATGTTAAGGCGGCGGTGCCCTAGGGGCCACAGGGGTAGTGACTCCCCCCCCCCCCTAAAATATACTTCATATTTTATAAAGGAAAAATCTCGCAACAGAAGTTATTTAGCCCACATCAAACTAACAAAATGAGTTTTTTTTTTAAGTTCAAATTCAACAAGAAATTCGCACGAAATGTAAGTTTGGTATTTTTGAGTGAGTCTACTTTTACTGTTTTCAAAATAAACGGCGCTACAAGAATCCGGAAAGAAATCTCACATAAATCAATAAGGTCACAATTTATAGAGGTTTAAAGAAAAAAAAAATTTGTTTAAAAGGTACATAATCCAAATACGCATAACTTAAGACATTTTTTTGGCGCAAATCAGAAAAGCATGTATCGCTTAGTTTTCTCTAAAGAAAATATACTTTATCCCCGAGAAATTCTACCACTTCAAGTGTAGAACCTATGAATATACTAACGGACGTCTCCGAACTCTTCTTTTGTGGGGAAATTAAAAAATGTATTTTGCTTCTATCCTTCTTGTGAGATGGTAATCAATTCATTTACTAAAAATGATTTAATTGTTAATTAATGTTTGCAGGATGACAAGTCCAAAGACTCCGAGAACTCACCAAATAAGAGTATGGAAGATAATAGGGATACAAACAAGATGAGGAAAGTAGATGAGGTGACCCTTATATTCGTCAATTAAAATTAAAATTTTGTTTACATTAAGCATGCAAAACTGAACAACAAATAAAAGGATTAGATAACTCTTCTAGATTCTTGATCCAAAAAAGTTAACGAACGCGCCCCCTACAATAGTTTTTCCGGCACTGATATAAAGAACAAGAAAAAAATCTGGACATCATAAATTCCACAACATTTTTTAACTTTTTTAAAACTCTGGTAATTATATAAATTTCCAAAAATTTCAAATGTTAAAAAATTTCCGGAATTAAAGATATTCAGACATTTTTGATAATTATGTGAATTTATCGTTTATTTATAATAATTTATCAGTAATTTGTCGTATCCTGTCACTTCATGTTGGTCCAATGGCTGTTCAAAATCGCTCCTTCAAATTAGGGTGCCTAAAAGAGACTTCATCATGCCTGGGCCATAAAAGTCAAGTCATTACAAATTACAGGATACAGATTCTGACGGAGTCACTGATGACGTCAACGAAGTAGAGCCGGAAGAAGATGAAATGGACAATAAGGTAAGATTAATGTTTAAAAAAACGATATAAGTTAATTTAAAATTAATAGAGCAGTTCTAAAAACCCATAGCTCAATGGGGTCGGGTTGATTATGCTTTAAGTAGAATCGGCCTCTCGAATACATACGGAGATTCAGGACAGATCACTTGAATTACTGAGTTTATCTTAATTTTTTACCTATTATAAAAGATTTTGCAATGAAATAGTTTCTTCTGATCTGAAAAATTGCCCTAAAAATGGTTAAGGTATAATCAGATGCTATAAAAACAATACGGTTTTAAAAATATTATTTTTGTCGACTAAAGAGAATCCGAAAGATAATCCAGTTCTATAGTTTCAAGTGAAAAACATTTCACTCTCAAAAGTATACAGTTTTTTATGCAGTCTTCACGAAATTTGGATGTTCTAAAAATGCTTTTCCACAAAATATCAAGAAAGTGTTAAATATTAAGTATTAGGGCGAGTTTCAGAAGTAACATTTTAGAAAATCGAAAATAATACATTCCAAGGTAATTTTTAATGGTAATTTTACCGATTATTGATCACTTTTATAGAAAAACGAGAGCAAATTTAGAGAGCTCCCAATCCAACCCAAGACCGAGATATATTTTTTTCTTTTTTCCATAAAAATGCTTAGTGATCGGTAAAATTAGCATAAAAAATTTGTTTAATAATTCCCTGTTTGACATAATAACATTTATAAAAATGATACGTTCTGTTAATGGTGTTCACTTGAAAGGCAGATATTGCCAGAAAGAAAACTGTTTTCCGCCTTAGATGGAAACAGTCGTGAAAATGGAATTCTGATAATCTGCCGTATAGAACCAGATAATATTTCGTTCACAAAATAATTGAGTTTTCTGCTGCTGATGTTTGTTTGAAAGCCGGGTAGAGACAGATAAAAAATTATTTTTTGTCTTGAACGGAAATAATCACCCAAATACAGTTCCGACCAATTGCCGGATAGAGCCGGATAATATTTCGTTAAAAAATAATTGGATTATTTTGTTGCCGATTCCTGATTGAAAGCTGGATAGAGACAGACAGAAAACCATTTTCTGTCTTGGAAGGAAATAATCACCCCAATATAGTTCCGAGTAATTGCCGGATAGAGCCGGAAAATATTTCGTTCAAAAAATAACTGGATTATTTTGTTGCCGATTCCCGTTTGAAAGCTGGATAGAGACAGACAGAAAACCATTTTCTGTCTTGGACGTAAATAATCACACACATACAGTTACCACCAATTATCGGATAGGAGCGGATAATATTTCGTTAAAAAAATAATTGGATTTTTTGTCACCGAGGCCCGTTTGAAAGCTGGATAGAGGCAGATATGTAGAAAACCATTTTTTTCTGCCTTAGACATAAACCACGCAAATATAGTTCCGTTTTCGGACTTAGACACTTAAATAATATTTAAGATAATTGCAATAACGTCCAAAACTGTAAAATAGATAAATTTAAAGGACATAAACTTTTAATTGTATTTTTGATCAAATATTGAATTATTAATCATTTTAACAGGATGGCACTCTTGAAATTGACGAAGGTGGAAGTGAAGGCGAAGATCGGAGTGAAGACGCAGACAAGGATCCCCTTGCTCAAGAGGTACGGGTTGCTTTGCAAACCCTGAAGAAATTATTAGTAACTTAAAAATCTTAAATATAAGATAAGCTTCAATATTTGATACGGCGATGGTTGGTAACACTGAGTACAATTTCAAACAGATTTTTTTTCAAAGGGCGAGGTGATACTTATTGCAAAAGTAAAAACAATTCTGAAAAAACTACCGTGTTTCAAAAAAGTTTCCTTTCTTTCCCAGTGAAAAAAATCCAGGATAATTCACGGATATATTCGGATATATTTAAGAGTATTTTGTCCAAATTTGATCGATGGATTTGAATTATTTCAATCTTTATAAAATCTTCGTCAAATCTTTTAGATTTATCTGAAATCTTTGCGAAACCTGTGAAATCTTTGGGACATTTTTTGCATTCCTTGTAATCTTTGGGAAATCGTTGAAATCTCTGTGAAATATATGTGGAATATCAATGAAATATTTGTAAAATCATTGTGAATACTTTAAAAATCTTTGCGAAATATTAAAAATATTTTTGAAATATCCAGTATTATTTCTGATATAATTGAAATCTTCTAAATCTTTGCGAAATATTTGAAATCCTTGTGAAATTTTTACGAAATCTTTAACAAAATTATTGAAATCTTTGTCAAATCCTTTAAATTTTTCTGAAATCTTTGCGGAACCTGTAAAATCCTTGAAAAATAATTGAAACGTTTGTAAAAATAATTTGAGCCTATCGGAAATATTTCCGAAATCTTTGAAATTTTTGTGAGATTTTAGAAAAAACATTGAAATCTCTCTAAAATCTTCGGAAATATTTGAAATATTTTTAAAATACATTTGGTGATATTTGTGAAATTATTCAGCTGATCAAAATGCTTCAGAAAATTGTTAAGACTTCTGAAACTGTAAAATAGATCAATTTAAAGGACATACATTTTTAATGGTATTCTTGATCAAATATTGAATTATTAATAATTTTAACAGGATGGCAACCTCGAAATAGACGATCATTAGTGTGAGGATGAAGACAAGGATCCCCTAGCTGAAGGGGTACGGCTTGCTTTGCAAACCCTTAGAAATGATTAGTAACTTAGAAATCTTAAATATAAAATGATCTTTAAAATTTTAAGCGAAGATGGCTGATAACCCTGAGTGCAATTATAAATAAATTTTGTTCGAAAACCGAGACTATACTTTTTGCAAAAGCGAAAACAATTCTGAAACATTTCCGAGTTTCAAAAAAGATTCCAGCTTTTTCAGAACGCAAAAAAATTCAGGCTAATTCACGGATATATTTAAGAATGTTTTGTCCAAATTTGATCGTTGGATTCGAATTATTGCAATCTTTATCAAATTTTATATATTTGTCAAACCTTCGTGAAATCTTTGCGAAATGATTGTGAATACTTCAAAAATATTTTTGAAATTTTCGGTAATATTTCTGAAATCATTGAAATCTTTGTGAAATTTTCTAAATCTTTGAAATCTTTGTGAAATTTCTATGTAATCTTTGCCAAAATTATTGCAACTTTTGTCAAATCTTTTGAATTTATCTGAAATCTTTGCAGGACCTGTGAAATCCTTGAGAAATCATTGAAACCTTTGTAAAAATATTTTTAGTCTATCGGAAATCTTTGCGAAATCTTTGAAAAATCATTAAAATGTTTAGAAAATCTTCGGAAATATTTGAAATATTTTTAAAATACATTTGGTGATATTTGTGAAATTATTAAAATCTTTGTGCACTGTTTAAAATCTAAGTATTTATAATTTAGTAAAGACTTAGAGGAAAACAGTTTTCTAACTAAAACAGTCTTCTAAACTTGAGTTCTCCACAATGTTCTAAATCTTCCAGCTGATAAAAATACTAAAGGAAATTGAAAAAATATCTGAAGCTGTAAAATATATCAATTTAAAGGACATACATTCTTAATGGTATTCGTGTTCAAATGTTGAATTATTAATAATTTTAACAGAATGGCAACCTTGAAGTAGATGAGGATCCGAGTGAGGACGAAGACGAGGATCCCCTAGCTGAAGAGGTACGGCTTGCTTTACAAACCATTAAAATTATTAGTAACTTAAAAATCTTAGATATAAAATGAGCTTTAATATTTTAAGCGAAGTTGGTAGGTAACACTGAGTACAATTTCAAACAAATTTTTTCCGAAGAGCGAGACGATACTTATTGCAAAAGTAAAAGCAATTCTGAGAAAATTTCGGGTTTCAAAAAAGTTACCTGCTTTTACCCAGTGCAAGAAACTCCAGGCTAATTCACGGATATATTTAAGAGTATTTTGTCCAAGTTAGATCGTTGAATTCTTGTTTTTTGTTAATTTATAAGAATTTCGTACTTAAATTTAGATGGAACTTAAATGTTGGTTCATTCAGGATTTCATTTCTTAAATTTTAATTGAACTTTTATAAAAGAATATTAAAGTTATATTTAATTTTTCATGTAGGGTCTTCTAGAGATGTCAATCTATGAATCCGCATGGATATCGTTCAAGTATAAAAAATCGAATCTGTGAGAAGTAGAAAGTGCAAATTAAGTGTAACTTGCGTCAGTAAAATACCAAAAGATAATTTTTTAAAATTTTTCACAAAAGTGCCTTTTTGCATTAAAATGCAGAGAAAGTACCTATTTATTGTTTCAAAATGTTACAAAAAACATTTTTAACTTCTGAATAATAAACTTTTCCATTCTACAATTCAAGTCTTTTCATCTTTCTCCTTTTTCTTCTTATCAGGAGGAGTAAAAACTAAATATGTTGGAATTTCAGAGTCTCGAAACAACAGCTCGCCCAAATTAGAAGCAAATATCGGGCGGAGATTTCCAGGTGCTTTGGTTCCAATGGAAAAAAACTTAGCCATGACTCTCGACATGTTCAATCGATTTGAAAACTTTTTTCAAATAGATTTTAATACTTTTGTGTCACTTAAAATATTTTGTTTCTTCCTAAATACCTGCAAGGGGAGGTTTGCAAGAATGCATTGAACTAGGCACGCTTCCAATTATTTTTCTATTTGGATTTTCACGATTCTAATTTTTAGTTCCTATTATCAACGATTCGTAGGGCTATTTTCCATAAGTTTATTGAAGGTATACACTGCATTGCCTGATTGTGTGACCTAATAACGAATATTTTTTAAAATTCTATGAAATTTAGAGATATTTTTGTATTTGGTAAGACTGTTTTCATTACTTACGTAAGGCTTTGGGGGGGGGGGGGGGGGGGGGGGGGGGGGGGGGGGGGGGGTCGAAAATACCTACATATCCTTACTTGGAGATGGGGGTCCAAATCATTTCTTAAGTAAGTTTTCTCTTTCACATTATTTTTTTTATAAATATGATACATAATTCAAACATTTTTTGGCCATTGAAATTACTTCTTATACAAATTTGTTTGAATTGTTTTTTATTACGCAATCTTTAAATCTTGCGGAATCTCCGAAAATCGTTTAAGTCCTTAAAATATCATGATTTCTTTTGAAAATTCAGTAAAATCCTTAACATTTTTCAATTCATAAGAAAATTCCTTGAAGCCTATTAACTTTCCTGGATACTGTACATAATCTTTTAAAATCCTTGTAATGACCTTCCTGAAAATCCTTTGAAGTCCTTTGAGCACTGTGGAAATTCCTGAAAATTCTTTGACATTCCTTGAAATCTTTTGCATTGAAATTGCTTGAAATCTTTAAAAATCCATCAAAATTTCTTGTAATGCTTTCAGATCCGTCGAAATCCCTAAACATCTCTAAACATCGGTTAAAATCCTTAAAATTTCGTGATCCATCATCATTCGGTAGAATACTTCAGTAGCTCTTGAAATCCTTTTAAAATTCGTTTAAATCCGGTCTATTCTATTGAGATATTATGAAATCACTTAAAATATCCTGAAATCACTTTAGGTCCCCTAAAATCCTTTGGGATTTGCGGAATTCGTTTTTATTTCCTTAAAAAATCTGTCAAATCCTTAAAATACCGTCGAAATTTTTTGGTATTTTTTTAAACGTCATACATTTTTTTGAAATCCCTTAAAATCTTTGAAATACTATTAAAAAAACCCCCGTGACACTCTTCGAAATTCGGGAAAACACTTTGGAATCTCTTGAAATCCTTATAAAATCCTTAAAGGTCCTATGACTTCTTTTGTAATATCATGACATCCTTTAAATTCGCTTTGAATTTTTAAAAAACTCTTAAAATCCTTAAGATTTTGGTCAAAATCCTTCGGTATTTGTTGGAAAAGCGTAGAAGTTTTTGGAATTTCTTAAAATCTTTTAAATACCATTAAAATCTCCTAATATCCTTGAAAATTATGTGAAATACTTGAATATCTTTTGAAATTCTTTTAAAATGTTTTAAAATCTCATGATTTCTTTTACAATATGAAGAAATCTCTTAAAATCCTATGTAATCCGTAGAAATCGTTTATAATTCCTCAAGACCTCTCAAATTCCCTAAGGCTACTTCAAAATCCTTCGGTGTTTTTTGAAACAGCATACATTTTTTAAATTCCTTTAAATCTCTAATACCATTAAAAACCTGCGGCACCGTTCGAAATTCGGTAAAACACTTGGTATCTCTTCAAATCTTTAAAATCCTTTAAACAAAATCTCTTTAATACCCTTATATTTTCTTTAAACCTCTTGAATTCCGATAAAATTATTTTTAATCCGAAAAAATAGTTTTTAACTTTTTAAAACATCTTAAAATCTGTAAAAATCCATCGAATTTCTTTGTTATTTCTTGAAAATTCGTAAAAACTTTTGAAATACGTTAAGATCTTGAAAATACCATTAAAATCCCCTGAAATCCCTAAAAATTAGGTAAATCACTTCAGTATCTCTTGAAATCTTTTTAAAACCCTTTAAAATCCTTAGACAGACCAAAATCAAGATTAACCCAATTTATTACACTGTATAAGAAGCTGGATAAAACCGCAGAAAAGTCAGGCATGGCAATATAGGCACTGAACATATTCCGCATGGAGCCGGATAAAAACCCTATAGACTAATTCAATGACACCGTATAAGATTCCGGATAGAGTCTGAAATAATATGGATAGGGCAATATGGGTCGCGGATATATTAAGCATAGAGCCGGGAGAAAAACCAGATAGAAAAAGTTTATTACATCATACAAGAATCCAGATAGAGCCCGGAAAAATGCCGTATGGGGCAATATGTGCAGCGGGAATATTCCGCATAGAGCCGGATAAAGAACCAAATAGCCAAATTTCTAACATCGTATAAGAATCCGAAAAGAACCCGATAAAAATCCAGGTAGGATAATATAGGCACCGATTGTACTCCGTATAGAGCCGGATGAAAAACCCTATATACCAAATCCATTACACCGCAGAAGAATCCGGATAGAGGCTGGAAAAATCCGGATAAGGTAATATGGGCCGCGGAAAAATTTCGCATAGAGGTGGATAAAAAACCAGTTAATTCAAATTTATTATATCGTGTAATCATACGGATAGAACCCGACAAAAAGTCGGATGGGGAAATTTAGGGATCGACAAAATTCCGTACAAATTCGAATAAAAAACAGATAGAGGAAAAATGTATGCACCGGCAAAGTTCCAGATGGAACCGGATGAAAAATAGGATATAAATATCATATAAGTTTCCGGATAGAACCCGAGAAAGAACCGAGCAGGGTAATATGCGGATCGAAAAAATTCCGTACAGACACAGATACAAAAACAGATGGAATAAATATCATGGGTCGATCAATTACCGGATAGAACTGATAAAAATTAGGACACAACTCTATTGCAAATACCTATATAGGTCACTAATAGGATTCTATATAAGGATCCTATAAGTGACCTATATAGGATTCTATATAAGGTCACCTATATAGTTCAGTATAGGAGCCACCTATTGTAAATGAAACAGCTTCCTACATAGGACACTATATTGAATCCTATTAATGACCTATATAGGACAGATGATGAACCGGAAGTGTTGCGCAGTAGTTTCCTATAGCAGATACAGCTGCGCAGTAGTTATTTTTGACTATGAAATTGCCTAGTAGTAGGAACCTGTATAGGTTCTTGTATGGCTTCTAACTTAGGAAGAAGGAACCCATACTCTTACCATAGAATCATTTAGGATTCTAGAAAGGATACTATGCGGGAAGCTGTTTCATTTCCTATAGGCGGCACCTATACTGATCTCCATAGGTAACCATATATAGGATCCTATATAGCTCACTTATAGGGTCCTTATATAGAATCCTATTAGTGACCTTTACAGGCACCTATATAGGTATTTGCAGTAGGGAAAAACCGTGTAAGTTTCCGGTTAGAACCCGAGAAAGAACCGAGCAGGATAATATGCGGATCGAAAAAATGTCGTATGGACATAGATAAAAAAACAGATCGAATAAATATTATGGACCAGTCAATTGCCGGATAGAACTAGATACGAAAGGACACAAATACCGTGTAAGTTTCCTGATAGAAACTGAGAAAGAACCGAACAGTGTAATACGCAGATCGAAAAAATTATGTATAGGCACAGATACAAAAACTGATCAAATAAATATTATGGTCCGGTCGATTTCCGGATAGAACAGGATAAAAAAAGGACACAAATACCGTGTAAGTTTACTGATAGAAACCGATAAAAATCCGTATCCTATCAGGATTAATCGGAACCTATCCGGCATCTTAAGCAGGGGAGTCACTCAATTGCAAAGCCTTCTGCAATCTTACAAAATTATTTTGGATTTAAAACATTTTTGAACACATACCTCTATCTATCGATTAATACATCTTCCTCTGTGTCTGATTGTTTAAGAAGGTTCTAAGTTATAATCGATACGTGCGGATACAGTTTTTTAACATCGCCTTGTTGAACACGGTAGCCCCTAGGCCAGGTAAGTATGCTTCTCGGCGCTAGGCTCCTCTCTTAAACACTCGACCCTTCATTTCAATTGCGAGAAAGGTAAATCGCCGCGCTTCCTGGCGCACTGTGGCCGAACCACGGCTCAAGGCGGCAAGATTCAAAACTTCAAATAATAAATTTAATCTTTTTGTGTCAAATCTTCTACCCATGAATCATGATTTATGATGTATACCATCATGAGTGTTAGACACATGAATATACGATCTTATTTATTAAAGCAAGGATAAAATAGTTATTTGTTTAGCATAATAAATAATAATAAATAACGTATGATATCAGAATTTGATTGAGTTTCCATAAAAGTTTGGATCTAGTCAGTGTTTTTCCTCAAAAATTCCAATTTTCAATTATTTTAGATTACATTTTGCAGAAGATTCACAACTTTTTTACAACTTCTGATTATTTTAATCATTTGCACCGGAAATAGTTATTTTTAATGCAAAATCATTAGACTTCAAAGAAGATAAAAAATTTTTGAGCAATTCGAGGTAAGAGTAACGGTTTTTACTGAAAACGTTGATAAGGATTTCAAAAAAGATTAAAATTTTAAGGACATTTTAAGGTTATATTAACATAAATTGTAACTTGGGCTATCAATTGACTTATATGGACTGAAAAAGCTACATCATACATTCAAATTATAACTTTAAGTATAGTGATTGCAAGATAACTTTTAGCACTTTATTTAAACGTGCTTTAAAAAAAAAGTTAATAGCTAATCAGCCAAAAAATTTTAGATGATAATTGGACTAGATAGATCTAGAAAGCCAGGAATCCGAACGAAAATTTTTCGATATTTTACTAATTTTTCTCGAGCTTCAAAATAAGTTGGGTTCAAACTAAACTAATGGCGGAAAAGTATATAATATATTGGAGACAAAATGTCAAAATTGTGTTTCGTCAAAACTCCATTATTTCTCGGTACTCACATTTTATTTTTTTTATTTTTCTTTCTTACTTTTTTCAAGGTAGTTTTTAGCCAAGTTATGATAAATGTTTTGAAATAAATTTAAAATATCGAAAAATTCCCCAAAATGTATTTCGGAGACGTCAAACTATGAATTTAAATATATTCATAGAACTTCCCACGAGGCAAAACATTGGAGAACGTCCTTACATATTTGATAAAAAAATATGTTTTTGTTTATAATAAAAGAATTTCATTATTGAACAACGTATTAATACTTTCATAAATGTTTACCTGTGTTCTGATAAAGAATATTAATATTCTTCAATTATAATTACAAAACTGTGTTGCTTCTTTTTAAATAAATTTTATTTAGAAAAGACAACACGGTAGTACAATCCTTTCTTCCCGTTATTAGTTATGAAACTAGCTATTTTATTATTTTATTTAAGGTGAAATTTTGTTGGGCACTTCCTGAAGTGTCTTTTTATAAGATAATTTTACTTGTTAAATGATTTTTTTTAATTTTAAGACATTGAACAAAATATTAAAAACTGAAAAATAACGCACTTCGTAAATTTCAATATAAAGTGTCAGAGCACTAAAGACCCCATGGGGACCTTTAAGGGTTAATGTAATAGTTTTCCACAGACCGTCGAAGTAACATTCAGACGGCACAATAAAGATAATGAAGTTAATAATAATAATAATAATAATAATAATAATATAGAATAATAATAATAATAATATAATATAATTTCGAGAGCCTCGGTGGCTCAGTTGGTTAGACACTCGGACTTCACCTCAGAGGTCCGGGGTTCGATCCCTGAGCCGGTACCTCTAGAAATTTTTGAATGTACCTGTACCGAGGTTCTGGTAGTTCGGAACCCACCTTAAGCTGTAGGTCCCCCCATTGTGTACTTGACTGCAACCCAGTCCGCCAATGATGGGGTAAAAAACAGGCTTTGTCCAATATATCTGGGCAGACTGCTCTCATCAGATCACTTGATTGCATTAAAAAAATGCGTCCGTGACTGATGATATATACCGGGACAGCCCCGTGCAAAATGATCAAATAAAAATCCAGCTCTAACCAAAAATGCCTTCGACATATTGTGCAGTATAAGCCTGTGACAACATTTCAACACAAAAATGTTTTTTATAGACAATAATAAACATCGTCGGTGATCCGTTATTAGTGCTAGCACATGAACGCTAGAACTTTAGTGCTAGAACTGTTAAGTAACAGATCTCAATTTTTGTTCTTGATTTATGCTAAAACACATTTGCAAAAGGATTCTAAAACTTCCATATACAATATTACGGCACAGTTCTAGAACAAGCTTGGATCAAATGATACAGAACGTCTGTGATTAGTCAGTTCTAAATCAATCACGAATTAACTATTCTGGAATACTTATTAATCTTTGTCCCTGAATTGTTCTAGAACACACTTGTAACATGGTTCTAGAACTTCAATAAAACACTGTTACAGCACAGTTCTAGAACAAACTTGGAACAAATGTTACAGATCATCTGTGATTGGTCAATTCGAGAACTTCTCACCAGTAATTGTTTAAATACTAAATAAATAAAGACATTTCTAATTGTGTTATGTATATTAATTTAATGTCACTGCACTATTATATATTACAAAAATTATAAGTAATTATTCAAAGAATTTTTACTGTATTTTGATTTAATTTTTAGCTATTTATGACTGCAACATGAATAAAAAATATAAATATCTGTTTTTTTCTGAAGTTTTTGATGAATATCGTATAAAAAATTGTTTAGACTTGAATATCATTACAATTTTTTAAACAATAAAAATACTTGTTTGCCCCCTCCAAAAGGTTTCTGATTTTAAATAAAATAAAAAAAAAACAAAATGATCAAAATCAGAGCTGTTCTTAAGGACTTCCAACTAAAATGCTTCGTTGACGTCACTAATAAGATACTTGTCACTTTTCCTTGAAGGACTCATCCATCAGAACTATTTACACTATTCTATTGTATTGCATACCATGAATTAAATTAGTTATTCCTAAATTATTGATAGTTGAGTAATTTTCTGATGGTAACTTTTAAGGTTAAACCTGTTTTTTAAATTGTTATATCTCAAATCGAAGTTAGGTTATCCAAATGAAATTTGTTCTACGAAGTAGGCACTTTTTCATTCATAGATATAATCATCCAATAAACGACAGAGCATATTATAATTCTAACTTGTAATTCGACGGGTGAGTGGGAGAACGTAGTATCTGATTTTTGTTTCAAGAGACGTCGTAACTCGCCACGGTTACAATACATGTCGTATCTAGCTTGTAGTTGAACAGACGTAGTATTTCTCTCGCAGATTAAAAAGACGTCGTATCTCATTGACCGCCCAAGAGACGTCGTGCCTAGTCGTGCCTTTCTCACGGTTCCAAAAACGTCGTATCTCGTTCACTGTTCAGAAGACATCGTATATCGCCCGTGGTTTACGAGGCCTCGTATCTTAATTAAGATTAGTAACTTATTTAATCGAAAATCTGTATTACATTTAAAATTGGTACTCCTTTAATAAGAGCGTTACTAATAAGATTTTATTAATAAAAATTATGTGCTTTTTTCGTGTGTAATTTTTTATCTGTTCTGTTTTTAGAAAAAAGGGTAAATTTACTAAAAGTTACATGTATTTAAAGAAAGGTTAAAGTATTAAAAAAATTCGTTTGAAAAGTGCATATGTGTGTCTTTTTAAAGACACACACGTACATATTCACTCAGTTACTTACGAAAGATACCTAATATTGTTCAGCAGCCTTAAAAAATTTAAATATTATGGAAAAATTACATAAATAAATGTATTCTAAACGAGAGCCTCAAAAATTCGTAACAGTTTTTTTGGCGAACAACCTCTCGTTTTGTATTGGGTAAGCAGTTTCTTGATTTATTTCCTATATTATATTCAGTTAAATATCAGTAAATAATGTTACAATTACACACCAGGTACTTAAAATATAAAAAAATATATAGCGCACCAAATAGGCTCCACAGTCGACCAACCTGGACACTTGGATGTATACTAGTTACTTGAAAAAGAAAAAAAATATAGGGTGCACTTCAAGCTGGACTCCGTAATCGGCCACTATGTAAAGTTATAGCTAGGTACAGAAAGGGATTCAATTTGAGAGCTAACTACAACTGCCGTGGATATTCAAAACGGGAGGACAAAAACAGGATCCAGAAGTATTCAATATTTCTCACGTTACCACTGAATGAATGAAATTTTTCCATACTTTTTAATGCAAGCCTTTTTACCGGGTTTTTATCGAATCTCCACGTTTTAAGACTCCCGGAGTCAGAAAAAAACTATTTTTATGAAGGTGTCTGCCTGTTTGTCTTTTTGTATTCTGTAGTATTTTGTGCTTCGGCACACTTTTTCAGGACTCAAAAAGAAAGAACGAGTTCATCATCCAGCCATTTTGTATAAAAACTCAATGACTGAGCACATTTTCGAAATTTTCGAAACCATGTTTTGTCCAGATTTGGAAATTCTATTTACGGTTGTCCATAGTACTTTGAAACAAGAACAATTTATTCATACAACTTTTTTAATAAAATCAAAATTGTCAGAGTTATAGGATTTTCAAAATCCTAAAAAAACAAACGAAAAGTAACAAAAAATTAAGCCAAACAGCGCATTATATGAAAATAGTCATCAGTAATTAAGTGGCTCACATAATACTCACAATGTCGTAGGACATATAAAGACGTTTGTAGGACGTCCTTTTGATGTCCTGGTGCCCACAGGCAGGTCTTTTTGAGGCGTCTTTAGGACTAGCCCTGCGGACATCTTTGGGACAACTTTAGGCCAGTTAGACGCCAATGTTCAAGAATGTCCCAGGACATTTAAAGGCGTCCTAGGGACGCCTTTAGGATGTTCCGGTGCTCACTGGGATGATACTGTTAGCTTTACGTAAGGAAAACAGTACCATGGTAGAAAAATTTGTCACATGTCCTTTATTCTTTCACAGGAATTGAGGACTCTTGCATAACCCCCGGCGCAATTTTTCAAAAACAACTAAAACAGAAAAACTACCCAAGAAATAAATATGCACTAATCATAAAAGTGAGTACATAAGAATTAAGGGCTGTTCTTAGGCTCTCCAACGCCCCCAAATTAAATTTTCCAGAACCATACATTATTGCATAAGTTTGTAAAACAGTCTACGTTCGCAATAATACTGCTGTCAATAGTGCCGTTAGTCCTAATCCGAGCTCGTATAACCTTCGCCGCGCGAAGATTATACAAATTTACACTTCAAATCCTGAACGAAGCATTAATGCCAGTGCGGCACTGTTGAGAAAGGGCTTCCGAAATTCGTGCGCGCACGAGAGTGTGACAGTGGTGGGGAACCTTATTCCGTGAAAAATTCTTACCCTGCAAAACCGATAGCGTCACTATTGGGAGGGTGGACTGTATATTCTAGGGCTGCGGTCGAGTTGCGGATCGATCACACAGCGGGAGGTGCCTTCTTCCTCCATGCTACTACCTTATCTGCTTCTCAACGTTCGCCGTCGAACGGTCGACTCACATTTCCCATGAATTTTCTTTTGCATTTTATACGCAGGCTTAGAACTGGCAGCAATAAGTGCCAAACAAATTTTGTATGGAGGCGTGTTTAAAGATTGGTGGGAAATATGTATTGTACACGACAATACATATTTCAGCTATTATTTCAGTTATTTATTTAATTTTAAACTAAACTCAACTTTTACCTAAAGATAGTGGAAGGCGGAAGGAAGATTTTCGCTAGTTGCCCGATAAGAAGCCTTGCATTAAAAGGTATCACAAATTTCAAATCCCTAAGAATGCCGTTTCTTTCCTTCGTTGTTTAATCCTCATTACCCTGCCGATGAAAAAGCACTGGTGAACGGCACTGGGCCGCCAGTGCCGCTTCAGTGGCTGTTTGTGTTGATTTTCAGCACTTAAACGGCTCATAATAAAAAAATAAAAAATTCAATTTTGTGGTAAAACTATGCACGATACAAAAAAAATATGAATGAAAAACAATTCTGATGCCAAAAAAGATCTACAAATTTGATTAATAATCGTTTCTTGATATGACGCGAACTTTTTGTTTTAATCGTGAAAATTAACATTGGAAGTAAAGAAATTAAATTTTCGGCTAAATGATACAAGTTAAGAAAAAAAATATTTATCAAGAATTTGAACCTAAAACACATCTACACATTCTTTATGAATCACTTTTTAATTACACAGGTCCACAAAAAAAAGTTGTCTTCACGTGACAAGTGACTAGGCTACCCTTATGGGTTTTAAGCCGCTGAATCCGAATATGGCCTCAGAATTTGTCCTAAATGTCTCAGTTTTCCCCTAGACTCGAAAAGTAGGGAAAAGCCTAGGGATTTTCTCTTCACACAGGCCATACAAAAAATTTGCCTGCACGAGACAAGTGATTAGGTTATCCTTATGGATTTTGAGCTGCTGAATCGAAATCTGGCCTGAGAATTTGTCCTACACGTATTAGCTTTCCCCTATATGCAGAAAATAGGGGAAAAACTAGGGCTATTCTGGACATTAGTTTGATAATACCAGTATACAGAAAAAGAAGCGTACTGGTGTCATATTCTTACCAGGTGTATACATATGAAACCGGTATTGCCATTTAGCGGCCAGTAGGCACACTTGTAGGCACTGTCGGAACTTACCATTTGTGCTAATTGGCG
>NC_046664.1:110979666-110981817 GCF_010883055.1 Belonocnema kinseyi
AACAACAATTGGCCAATTTGAACCGTGCTCTGCGCCAAAACGCCAAAAATATGAAACTAGGCATGAAAAAGTGATTTTTCTCGATGACAATGCACCATCACAACGGACAAAACTGACTCGGGCATTGGTTGAGTCGTACAGCTGGCAACCGCTACCCCACCCGGCTTACTCACCAGACTTGGCTCCATCCGACTACCACTTATTTGCATCGATGGGGCACGCACTCAGCGAACAGCGCTTCACTTTTTACGAAAATGTTGGAAAATGGCTCGATGACTGGTTTGCTTCAAAAAACGAAGACTTTTTTGGGAAAGGTATCCATAAATTGCCTGAGAGGTGGACAAAATGTGTAGCCAGCGAGGGCGCATACTTTGAATAAAATATTTGTTATCATTCTCTTGAAATAAATGTGTTTTTTTCTTGAAAAAATACCGGTTTCATATGTATACACCTGGTATATGTTACGACTCCTTAAGATCGAATTCATACACAAAAATTTCCCAGTGTGATTGAATGTCTTGCTTATGTTATACTGACTTATGAATCAAAAAATAAGAAAAATGCTATTTCCTTTGCAGTTTTGTATTGTCAGTATAATTTTGACCACTAAAATTTTCGAGCTTTTACCATTTTCTCCCTAGATGCGAAAAGTAGGGCAAAGCCTAGGGATTTTCTGATCACACATGGCATAACAAAAATTTGCCTGCACGAAACAACTACCCAGACTATCCTTATGGATTTTGAGCCGCTGAATCCAAATCTGGCATCAGAACTTCTCGTACACGTCTCAGTTTTTCTCTAGATGCAGAAAATAGGCAAAACCCTAGGGATATTCTGAATCTTATTTTGAGAATACCAGTGCCCAGATAAAAATTGGTGCGCAGGATGCGCGCACTGTGGAGGCATGTAGGCGGATTAATCCACTCGACGTGCGTTCCAATAAATAAATAAAAGCATTATTACTGCGTTCGTGACACCAACTGACACTTGACATAACCAAACTTAACCTATAAGCACACTCGATACTCCAAAGCAGACGACAATTTATAATTTTATATTTTCACTGAAGGGAAGCTTTAAGCTGGGAAGGCATAAAACTCTGAAGACAAGCGATCGCGAGCTGGCGCCAGTTGAAATACATGGCGTGCGGTCTCCTTTTAGTACTCAGTCAAAACAAATGCTAGCGCAACAAAAAAACAGTCATTTAAAATCTGAAAGTGTTCAAGTTTAGAGCATTATTTCTTATGCAAGGAACGATGGGAAACATTTGAAAAAATTCATGAGTATGAGGAAAACTGTTGTGAAGCAGTTGCAGTTGAGGAATTTAAAAAATAATAAAAATTGTTGCTTAAAAGTACAAAAATGTACAATCGTATTATCTTCAGTTCTAATACAGATATTAAAACGATTCAAACTGCAAACTGTAATGCATAGGCTCTGTATTTATTTTAAATCGCCTGTAAGGATGTGTTAGTCTTATTTTTTGTGAAAATTACGATATTTTTAGAGATTTTTTTTTGTTGGAAATTAAGTGACAGAAAGCATGGGGGGCCCGTTTTTTTACTGCCGACCGCTGGTGCCATTCTTCGACCACTGGTTCTGAATGCTTGGACGGCACCTGGCCACGGGCCGAAGAAACGTACCAGCGGTCGGCAGTAAAAAAAACGGGCTTGAATATCTGTATTTTTAAGCAACAATTTTTATTCTTTCTTTAATTTCTCAACTACAACTGCTTCACAACAGTTTTCCACATACTCATGAATTTTTTCAAATTTTTCCCGTCGCCCCTTGTATAAGAGATAATGCTCTAAAGTTGACTTTTCTTAAATGTAACCGAAAATCTTTACTTTTTTTTACATTTTTCAATCTGCTAAACGCAAAATTTTTTTTACATAAACATCTTTAAGCTCATTTACGTAGAACACTTTCAGTTTTTATATGACTGTTTTTTTGTTGTGCTAGCATTTCTTTTGACGGAGTTATTAAGCTTCAAATGCAGATGCCTATAGTTTTCTCGCAGATAGTAGAACCCGCACCCACCGACGCGTTGCACAGTGGGGTGAAATCGGAAAACGAGGTTCAAAATGACATTTAGAACGCAATTATGCACCGATTTTAGAATTTTTTTGTTTGAAAAATTCAGAACTAAAT
>NC_046664.1:110981917-110990889 GCF_010883055.1 Belonocnema kinseyi
GACTTTTCAAATTCAGAAGAGGAGAAATGGGTTGCGCGCGCAACTCAGTCATTTACAGCGTCTCCTACTATATTCACACGGACATAGCCCTGTCATAGTATTCGACCGCATCTCGTTTCAGATCTGGGATCACTGGGCTAGCCGGCGGGTAGCCGGCTAGTTCCGCACAGTCCTATGTGCGTAGAAAATGGCGGCGTAAAGTGAGAATGAAAGAGACGGGCAGATCTATTTATCTCTTTCACTCCCATGATCACAAAGTATATAGATTCTCTATCTCTTTCACATCTATGATATTCTGCTTTGTGATTCTGTTGCGCTACACCTACAGGACGGAACCCTTATTAAAAAGACAATTTATAACTTTTATAAGCATTATAAAATAAATTTGATTAATTTATAAATTGAACATTTTGTGCCCCTTGTGCATGCACTTCAGTTAAAGTATTATATTAGATGGGAATATGCAACCGCCATTATGGTTCCCATCTAAATTCAAAATCGCTAACTTCATATCGAATTTCTAAGAGAGGAATTTTGGTCTCAAACCTAATTGAATAGTAGTGTGTAACAAAATTAAAACAAAGTAAGCTGTAATATTTGAAGATAATAATATCATTCGAAATATGAATGTTTTTAAAGTTTATAATGTAATGATCAATTGAAAAGAAAAAATGGCAAATTATTCTACTTACCGATAACACGCTGATTTGAACTATTGATTTGTAATTATATATTATTCAAAATGAATAATAAAATGCATACATATAGTAAATAATACGTTTTTATTAAATTGAAAAAAACAAACATTTTTAACTTTCAGTTATAGTTCTCTGCAACCTAATTTCTAGATGAAATTTAATATAAAGTCGTTATTTCAGTTGGTCGAAATTCACCTAAAACAAGATAAATACATTGACAAGATATAGATTATTTATTTTACAATTATACTAAAGCATTTTTATCAACACATAAATTATAAATAAAATTACATGTGACATAATATATAGTATATTTAAATTAGACTAAATGATTTTTAACCCACACATTTGCCAAAAAATAATCCTTGCAAAAATTATTATTGTAAACTAAAGTTTACTCAGCTTATAAACAGGCGTGCGCTAAACCTATAATCATATCATTTATTAAATAACTAGCAACAAATAATAATAGACTATAGGTTACAAAACTAATACAATGCTTTTCCACAAGTTTATTATGATAGCTATTTATATTTCATATCAGACGTCTTTCTTATTTGCGTGGCTTAACGTGCGCCATTCTCTAGAAAAATGAGTTCCTAACCTTACTTTCTTCTGGATCTTATTTCGCTTAATATAAAAAAAGTGCTCATAGGAAATTTAATTACATATTAACATAAGCTTCAGACCCCAAATATTTAAATTATATTGTTATAGTGATAAATATGAGTACTTACTTCGCATAATCTGGAATTAGAATTTGGTACCCGTTTGTCGCTTCTACAATTTATTATCCATTTTAAATGTCTTTCTTCTTGCCCTAGTGGAAAGGTACAATTTATATCCATCTTCGCATCTATTTTGACAAAACGGAGCACTATAGCAGCCCATTTTTCTTATATTCTAAGCTTAATTTTAATGATAAACTAGGATATGCTTATCGCATGGTTTCCCGCGAATTTTCTTGGAACCCGAATGGCGGTTGCATATTCCTGTTTAATATAGTACCCTACTTCAGTGAAAATCAGCCCCCTGCCTCGACCGTGTATGTGTATGCACTAGTAGTTTTCTAACGAATCAGCTAAAAGATGGCACCACAAAAAGTAGGTCTGTCTTTTTCATTGAATTGTATTAAGAAAAAGCAAAAATAATTAAAAACTTGATGCTGTTTGCAAATAAACAAAAAAAATATATGAAAAAATAAGAGTAACTATTACTAATTATTTCAGAAAAGAAAAAGTCATGAAAATATGTAGTTTAATATGAATAGAATTTAATTTTGAGATACATTTTGAAAGCAGTTCAAACTTCATATTTTTGTCATTTATGTTGCTAATATTTTTGATTTTATTATTTGTGAAAGTTAAACAAAATTATTTATTGTGGAAATTATTAATGTAGTTAATGAAAAAATTAATAATATTTAAGACCTCAATGACAAAAATATTAAAAATATACACATGATCAGAAGAATTAATGAAAAATATATTACTTATATCCAATATAAATATAATAATAATTAGAATATGTAACACTACAACTTAAGTTCCAAAGTAAAGAATCTTTGTCCCTTTAAAATCTTAAAAATTTCAAGTTTTGAAGGAAATATTTTTTAAAAGTAGTGGTAATTGTAATTAAAATGTTTGAAGGAATCATTTGGAAAAAAGTCAATGACACGAATGATAAATGAGAAAATGGATTTAATATAATGTATATATTTATTTAATTTCTCGCTGCATTCAGCCCCTAATAATTTCATTTAAAAATTTAAATTTAAAGGAGATGTTGAATTAAATAGTTAATTATATTATTGCAAACCTCATTTCTAAAATAAACAGACTATAAGCTATTAAAATCTATAAACAAACGTACTGTACTCATGACGCACAGTTGGAGGAAATGCACTTTTTTCAATCCAAATTTTCCAGAGCCTTCAATTTTCTTGCCATTTTGAATTTTTCTGTCTTAAATTAAAGATCATTAAATTCTATAGATCTTGACTCTCCGAAATTTTGTCTCCTCTATTTTTTTATTAATAATTTTTCTAGTCAAAGTATGAACAAAGCCTTATTATCAATGAAAAAATTTTTTTTGCTAAAAGTGCTTCCCATCAATGTAGGAATGACATTTAATAACAAAAATAATTTAAAAGTTTATAATAACCACTGTGATAAACAATTTTTGTGTCAAAATATTAGAATTTGAGATTTTTCAAATTATAATTTCCTTCAATGTACAGAACGACTTCAGGTATTCCTTAAAATAAGAAATATTTAATAAAATATAACAATTTAAATTTTTGTAAACAAATTAGATAAACAAATTTAAAATGTTTGCCCTTTCGCATAGAAAATTTTTTGACTGGAAATATTTTAAGCTATTGGACGAATGACTGCTAGTCACAAAAATATTAGAAGAGTTAACAATAAGTGATACTGCCAACATTGGGATATTTTTTATGTAAATTGTTTATAAAAATGCAAGTTGTTATATTCCACTAAATATGATCAAAGATACATTTTTTAGGAATATCCGTAGCCATTGTAACGATTAAAGAAAATAAATTTTTTGATAAAACCTTACATTTGAATATTTTCTCACGAGAATTATTCATAACAATGGTTATTGTTAACTTCTCACATATTTTTGTGACTAGCAGTTATTCGCCCAATAGCTTAAAATATTTCCAATGTAAAAAAAAATTTCTATGCGAAAGGAACAAAATTTTGAATTTGTTTATCTAATGTATTTACAAAAATTTAAATTGTTATATTTTATCAAATATTATTAAATGTTTATTGTTTCAGGAAATACCTGAAGTCTTCCTAGCGCTTGAAGGAAATAATCGTTTGAAAGATCTCAAATTATAATATTTTGCCACAAGAATTGTTTATAACAATAGTTGTTATAAACTTTAAAATTATTTTTTTTATTAAATGTAATTCCTGCATTAATGTGAAGCACTTTTAGCAAAAAAAAATTTACCGATAATAAGGCTATTTGTTAATTTGTTTATCAAGTTTGTTTCCAACAAATAATTGGAATGTTTAACAAATTATTTGTATTTTATGAGACCCTAAACATTAATTTTAGACAATATAAAGTTTTCCTGATCAGTTATCAAAGCGTAAAAAATTGTTATGTACAAAATTTCAGTTTTTCAATGCTTTGAGTAGAAAAATTATTAATAAACAAATAAAGAAGACAAAAGTTCGGAGCATCAAGCTGAACGAAAAAAGTAAATTTCCTCCTCCACTCCGTCATGAGTACGGCACGTTTGTTTATAGAGTTTAATAGTTTATTGTCTGTTCATTTTAGAAATGAGGTTTGCAATAATATAATTAACTATTTAATTCAAAATCTCCTATAAATATAAAATTGTTAATAAAATTATTAAGAGTTGAATGCAGCGAGAAAAAAGCTTTCAAGATTAAGCAACAAATAAATGATTGCACTGTATAAATTTATATGTCATATTCGGTTCAATTAAAATAAATATATTCATTATATTAAATCATATTAAATCCACTTTCTCATTTATTAGTCTTTTCATTAACTTTTTACCAAATTTTTCCCTCAATATACAATATACGTCATATATATTTTTTATTAATTCTTCTGACCTCAAAATTAAATTTTAATCATATTAAACTACATATTTTCATGACTTTTTCTTTTTGTAAATAATTAATAATAGTTAGAATTATTTTTTCATTTATTTTTTTTGGTTTATTTGCAAACAGCATCAAGTTTTTAATTATTTTTACTTTTTCTTAATGCAATTCAATGTAAAAGACAGACCTACTTTTTGTGGCGCCATATGCATCTGGCGATGTATGGGGCTGGTTAAAATTACAAATGTGGGCGAACATGGTGAATTTTGGCATGTTATGCGCGCATCGACGTGCGAGTGACATGTGCATACGAAATGTTATCTGGGTATATGCGAAAATAGACAAATGGATGTTATATTCTTTACACTGCGACTTATAGCAAAGATATTATAAACGTAGATGCGGTACGGGGCCTCAGAGTGGGGAATTATATATATATGCTGCCCTCATCGTACTACGAAGTCGAATTCTTGTTTTCTCATTCTTCGTAAAAGATGACGGTAAAGCAGTAGAAAGATTTTTTGAGGTTAGAAAAGTTTGACATGTATATATCGCTGAATTTTTTCAGATCTGAAGCTTGATCCAGGTTTTCGGTAGTCCTTTTTTTAATTATAAAAAAAAATTTCTCGAAGAACCATATTTTTAATTTTTAAATAAGTATTATAGAAAGACGTTTCGAGATAAACAAGTGCTGAAAACATTTTTCTTTGACAAATATATTTTTTTTAATTGAAATAATCAAATATTTATACCAAAGAAACAACTTTTTTAATGTTTAAAGTGTTTAAACATTATTGTTTGAATTAAAAATAACAATCATTAAAACAAAATATATTTCTGGATAAGATATTTTGGTTGAAAATGTATATAGTATTTTTTAAATCACGAAAGTTCTTCCAAAAAATCGAAATGTTAATTAAAAAACACGTGTTTTTGTATATTAATTTGTCGGTAAAATTTTTTGTATAATTTTAATTTTAAATTCAAACAATAATTTTTAACACTTTAAATATTAAACAAAAATTTACTATCGTATTTTTAATAAATAATTAATACTGCTTAAGAAACAATTTTATTTGTGGAGTTGTATTATTTGGGAATTTTCAAATTCGTTAATATCATAAACTGTTCAGGAATTTTATTAGTTTTGGAATTGTATTTTTCGGGACAGAGAGTTTTACCGTGTCGGGAATTTTATGTTTCGGTATATTTCAGCCATCCCCATAGAATTACAGAAAATTTGCTCTAATTATAATTTCGGCGCTTGATCTTGTTGATTTTTTCCTACAGTATTGATAAAAAAAATTGTATGGTAATTTTTGATATCACAAAGTTCAAGATAATATTAATTAAAAATTTTAAAATTCGCTGTACATCCTTCTTCTTCGATCTTTGAGATTTTTTTCTAATCCATTTCAGTCACTGGTAGGCTTTTTTGACATCTGGGTATGTAAAAATGGTAAACTTCAGAAAATTTAAAAACTAATTTAAGAAATATTTATACTCTTTTAAGATACTGATATAATTTACACAACACTAATTCTAAAATTGCAAATTCTTAGGCCTTCAGTTTAAGAACTTGAATTTTAACGTTAAAATTGCTTCATTTTCAGAATGCAGCCTTATTGTTTAAATTTTCGTTATAATTTATAGGTTAGGTCAAAAATAACATTCTGGGATTCGAAATTTTTACAACGCGAAAAAGTTTTAATTTAAAATTTAAAAATGCATAAATACACCATTTTCCATGTTCGTTTGCAATCCAGCGAGTCACTTTCTTTCGATTCCTTTGAAAGTCGATCCTTTGCTTTCAGTTTTCTTTTTAAAATATACCTTGAATTTAACGCATTTCAAATTAAATGTTTGCAGCTGCATTTAAATTGAATTACACAAAGGTTTTTTGTTCTAAATATAAATTATTTAAAACGTTTTACTTGTTTTTCACATTTGTAATTTATAACTTCTAAAATGAAATAATTGTAGCTTAAACATGAAAAAGTATAGACTAATTTCAAATTTAAAGAGGTTCTATCACATATATTGAACTATTAAAACCTCTGACCTTTGTTAAGGTATTTAAAATTCTTTTAAAAATTTTGGTTTTGATTTCTTAATAAAAGAATAAGTGCTATTTAGTCTCCAGAATTTTGAAATATTAGGAAAACAATGAAAATTTCTAGGTAGATTTAAAATGATTTTTTATTTCTAAAAAATACAAAACTCAAAGAGAATGTTTAAAATATTTCAAAACATTTCAAAAGATTTACAATATTAGAAAAAATCTGGAAGCTCTTAAAACAATTTTGTGTGCAGGATTTTACAAAAATGTTAGGAAAAATGGAAATCAGTCTAATAGACTGATGAATGAAAAGGGATGAATGAAAAATCCCAAAAAATGAAATCTCCGGCACCTGAATAATAATTTTATAAAAATTGTATTAAAAATACATTAAAAACACGTGCGCTTTAAAAGAAAAAAATGTTCTGCCTAAATTTTCTTCGTACCTACATAAAAACATTTTTGAACAAACTTTGTAGGATTCTATTCAACAACGATTAGTATCAACATTTATTTTTATTATTTTTTTTATTAATAAAAAATTCGATTTTTCAGGACTTTTTTATATATTTTTAAAATACTATGCACATTTTCAAACAAATTTTTTCATCCAGAAATATATATTCGGTTATTGCATCTTCAATAAATAAATAATATTTAATAAACAATTCTTTTAATTGTTAAAATTCAGGAATTTTCTAGTTCGGTTACTTTATAATTCAGCCATTTTCTTTGGGGATTTTTAAAATTCGGTAATATCTTTTTGTCTGGAATTTTATTTATTTTATTTTTCGTGAATTTTCCAATTCAACTTTTATATTTCGGGACTTTTATAATTCCGGGAATTTTTTCATTTGGTTATTTTTCAATTTCAGAATTTTACAGTGTCGGGAATTTTATTTTTTGGGATTTTTCAGTCGCTTTTTCCGAAAAATAAAATTCCCACATTACTGTAAAAATTCCAAAATTATAACATTGTCGAAATATAAAAGTCCCGAATTGGAAAATCTCTGGACAATTTACAATCTTACCGAATTTGAAAATTGCCGACAGAAAATTTTCGAATTATACAATATCCGCGCTAGACAACTCTCATATTTGAGCAATTAAAAAATAGTTTGTTAAAAATTTTTTTTAATAGAATAACAAAATATTTTTACCAAAGAAAAAACTTTTTTAATGTTTAAAGTTTCTAAAAAATATTGTTTGAATCTAAGATAACAATAATTGAACAAATGTATTTTTGGATAAAAAAATTAGTTAAAGATGTGCATTGTATTTTTGTACATTACAGAAAATGCTCGCAAATATAAAATTAATATTTAAAAAAATAAAAATAAAAGTCGCGTTAAATCAGCCTGCATGAATCCTGCAAAGTTTGTTTTATTTGAAGCTCACGCGCTTTAAATTTATATTTGTATCACATTTTTATACAATTATTGTTATTTTAAATTAAAACAATAATTTAAAAAAATTAAAGATTAAACAAAATATATGAATAGGCAGGGAACCGATGTAAGGGGGGAAGTGAAAAAGGTCAGAGAAAAATGGGAAGAATGGGATAAACGTTGGAAGGAGGAGAAAGACAAGGTTTGGGGTAAGCTAGAGAGCATTGAGGATAGACAGAGAGAGGTTGACGAGCAGAGATCTAGAGAAATAAAACAGTTGGAAGAGCGGGTATCCAGTCTAGAAATTAAGAATGAGCATATGGGGGAAAAACAGAAAATGAGGAAATAGTTCAAGGGAATGAAAAGAACGTCCGAAGTGAGAATGAAAGATTGAAGAAAAGACTCAGTGAGATCGAAAGAAGATTAGAAGAGGAAGAAAGGGCAAAGAGGAAAAATAACATAGTAGTCAGGAGATTAAAAGTGTAGAGTGAAACAGGAGAAGTGGAAATAACAAATCTTTTTCGAGACATTAGAGTGCAGGTAAGGGTAGAAGGAGTCAAGAGAATCGGAGGGACAAAGGAAGGAAAAGAAAGAATGTTTCTAGTAAAAGTGTGGAGTGAGGAGAAGAAAAAGAAAATTATGGAGAGAAAAAAATTATTGAGAGGAAGAAGGGAAAGAATTGAAGAAGATCTGATATGGAGGGAGAGGAAAAGGAGATGGCAAATAGAGCAGAGGGCTTGGGTAGAGAGGAAAAAGGGCCATATGGTATGGATAGGGAGAGACAGGTTATGGATAAATGGTGAGGAATGGTGCTGGGATGAAGAATTGGAAGAATTAAGGAAAAAAGGAACAAGTCTTGAGAAAGGTAGGGGGAAGGGAGACGAAAAAGAGTCTAGCAATAAATCAGAGGGGTTTCCAAGCGGCAAAGGGGGAAAAAATAAAGAGGAAAGAAGAGGGAGGGGAAGAGAGAAACGTGAAAATAGCTTTCTGGAACGTGTCAGGTTTGAAGAACAAGAACAAAGGATTCTGGGAGGAGTTAGAAAAGTGGGATGTGATTATGATGAGTGAAACTAGGGCAGATGAGAAGGACTGGAAGGGAATAAAAAAGATTTTACCGAAAGGTTATGTGTGGACAATGCAAGAAGCAAAAAAGGAACACGTTAAAGGGAGAGGGATGGGCGGCATGGTGTCAGGGGTGAAAAAAGAATTAGCA
>NC_046664.1:110990989-110993551 GCF_010883055.1 Belonocnema kinseyi
ACCGCTTGTCAAGAAAGGGGAAGGAAAGAAGGTAGAGGAATACAGAGGGATCACTCTCATGTCAGTCGGGTATAAAATATATGCAGAAATCTTAAGAAATAGCTTGGAGAGTCAGGTAGAAAAAAAAGAAAGTATCCCACATAATCAGATGGGATTTAGAAAAGAAATTGGAACTATAGACAACATCTACGTACTTAACTATTTACTTAACAGAAATTAGGGGAGAAAGAAAGGGAGACTAGTCGCTTTGTTCGTAGATTTCAAAGTAGCGTTTGACTCAGTGAATAGAAAAGTACTATGGCAGGCAATGAAACAGAGGTGTGTAGAGGAAAAGTTAGTGGAAAGGATAAAGGAAATTTTTATTGAAACCAGGATTAGGGTGAAAATAGGAAAGAAAAAAGGGCAGGTTTTCTGGACAAGCCGAGGTCTAAGGCAATGGTGCCCTTTGAGTCCGTTACTATTTAGTATCCTATTGGCCGACTTAGAGGAGAAGCTACAGAAGAAAGGGAAAGGAGGAACGGTTTTGGGTAATAGCAAACTATACTCTCTAGCATACGCGGACGATGTTAATGAGACTGACATAAGACGTACTAGGAACGTCCCAAAGACTTTCATAATTATGCGCTCACTGGGATGTCAGTACGAAAGACGTCCCGAGAATATCCATGTCTTTAAGACGTCTTTAGGTCATCTTTAGGACGTTGGACGTCTTAGAGACGTTAATTGGACTGACATAAGACGTACTAGGAACGTCCCAAAGACGTTCTTCGGACTTTCATCATTATGTGCCCACTGGGTTATACTTTCCTCTCACAACAAAAAAATGAACTTTTTGGGAATCGCGTTTTCCATTTTAATTTTTTAAATCAAAGTTTCGAGAAATATTTTTGGTTGAAAATTGTTTTTTTAAAACATATCATATGTCCTGAGTTACAGCCAAATTACATTCCGACGGCTTCAACCCGTAAAGTTAAAAATTAACCTCTTGTACCACGCAGATTTAAATCTGTCAAAAATAATCGTTTTGAGAATTTTACTGTGTCGATAGCCTCTCTGATACTTGGTCTCCTCGAAAATACCGATTTCTATTTTTGAGATCGAATTCTTAACGTTAAAACAACCCCTTGGTACCACTCAGATATGAATTTGTCAAAAAATAATTTTTTAGAGAATTTACAGATTCAATAATCTCGGACTTTTTGGCTCCATCCCTTAGAATCGAAAATCAGACCCTTGGTACCACGTAGATATACATTTTTCTAAATAATCTTGTTTAGAATCTAACAGTGTCAATATAATTTTTTATTTTTGGACTCTTCCAAAAAGCTACTCTGATTTTTGTGCTTTAGCCCTTAACGTTAGAAATCAAATCCTTGATATTACGTAGATATGAATTTATCAAAAAATAATATTTTGCAGAATTTTCTAGTTACAATAAAGTCTCTGATTTTTGAGTTCTTCGAAAATACCCACCTTAATTTTTGGGCTCCAAACCTTCATGTTAGAAATCAACCTCTTTACCAGTGGGCACCGGGACGTCCTAAAGATGTCCTTAGAACGTACCTCTATGTCATATGATTTTACGTCATTAAAACATCCTTTGGATCTTTTCATGTCTTTAAAAGGTCCTCAGGACGTCCTGAAAACGTCCGCCGAAGGACGCATATAGGATAAGTTTAGGACTTGTGTGCCCACAGGGTTGTACCACGCAGATATAAATTTGTTTAAATAATCTTTTTGTAAATGTTAAGATTTCAGTAGAGTCTCTGATTCTTGGTCGTAGATATGAATTTGTAAAAAATAATCTTCTAGATAATTTTACAATGTTTTACAGTCTCTGATTTTTAGTCTTCTCGAAAATACTCACTTCAATTATTGGGCTCCAAACCTTAATCTTAAAAACCAAGCCCTTGACACCACGCAGATATGAATTTGCCAAAAAATAATCTTTTATAGAATTTCACAGTTTCAATAGAGTCCCTGATTTTGAGGCTGCTCGAAAATACCAACTCCGATATTTGTGATCCAACCCTAAATATTATAATTCAACCCCTTGATACCACTCATATATGAATTTATCAAAAAATAATATTTTTGAGAATTTTATAATTACAATAGTGTCTGATTTTTGGCTCCTAGAAAATGGTTATTTTATTTTTGGACTCCAATCCTTAATGTTAGAAATCCTATCCATGATACCACGTAGGTATCAATTTTTATTAATAACCTTTTTCTGAATCTTACAGTGTCAATAGATTTTTTGATTTTCGGACTCTTCGAAAATACCTATTCTAAATGTGTAGGCTTCAGCCATTAACGTTAGAATCTACCCCCTTGGTACCACTCAGATATGAATTTGTTAAAAAATAATATTTTTGAAAATCGTACAGTTACAATAGAGATTGATTTTTGGGCTGCTCGAAAATACTCACTGCGATTTTTGGGCTCTAAACCTTAATGCTACCAGGTGTATACATATGAAACCGGTATTGCCATTTAGCGGCTAGTAGGCACACTTGTAGGCACTGTCGGAACTTACCATTTGTGCTAATTGGCGTATTG
>NC_046664.1:110993651-111001094 GCF_010883055.1 Belonocnema kinseyi
GGCGCATACTTTGAATAAAATATTTGTTATCATTCTCTTGAAATAAATGTGTTTTTTTCTTGAAAAAATACCGGTTTCATATGTATACACCTGGTAGAATCAAACCCTTGATACCACGTAGAATGAGTTAGTCAGAAAATAATCTTTTTGAGAATTGTACAGTATCAATTGTCTCTAGTTTTTGGACTCCTCGGAGATACCCCCTCCGATTTTCGGGCTTCCACCCTTAACGTTAAAAATAAGCAATAATCTTTTAGAGAATTTTTCAGTTTTAATAGAGTCTCTGATTTTTAGGCTCCTTGAAAATGCCAACTCCGATATTTGGGATCCAATCTTAAATGTTAGAATTAAATCCCTTGATACCACTCAGATATGAATTTGCCAAAAAATAATATTTTTTAGAATTTTCCCGTTTCAATAGAATTTGATTTTTGGGCTCCTCAAAAATAACTACTTTATTTTTGGGCTCCAACTTTACATGTTATAAATCAACCCCTTGGTATCACGTAAATATTACAATTTTTAAAAATACTAGTTTTGAGAATTTTACTGTTTCAGTAAAGTCTCAGACTTTTGAGCTCCTCAAAAATACTGACTCCGATTTTTGGGCTCGAATCCTTGATGTTAAAAAACAACCCCTTAGTACAGCGTAGATATGAATTCGTCAACGATTAATATTTTTGAGAATCTTACAGTTTTAATAGGGTCTCTGGTTTTTGTCTCCTCGAAAATAACCACTTCAATTATGGACTCCAAACATACATGTTACAAAACAACCCCTTGGTTCAACATAGATATGAATATGTAAAAAAATGAGATTTTTGAGAATTTTCAAGTTTCAATAGTCTGATTTTTGGGCTCCTCGGAAATACTCGTTGCGATTTTTTGGCTTCAACCCCTCATGTTATAAATCAACCACTTGATACCACGTGCAATGGCTATGTCAAAAATATTTTTTTGAGGATTTTGCAGTGTCAATATTCTCTGATTTTTGGGTTCCTCGAAAATACTCACTCCGATTTATAGTCTCCAATGCATGACTTAAAAAATCAATTCTTTCTCTTTTGAGAATTTTTATGTGTCAATGGAGTCTCTGTTTCTTGGGCTCCTCGAATATACCCACTTTAATTTTTAAGCTCAAATCCTTTCATGATAGAAATCAAACCATTGATACCACGCAAAATGACTTTGTAAAAACAAATCTTTAAAAAAATGTTACAATGTCAATAGAGTCTGATTTTTGGGCTCCTCAAATATAACTACTTTCATTTTTGGTCACCAGCCTCACATGTTAGAAAGTCTGATTTTTTGGATCCCCGAAAATACTCACTGCGATTTTTGGGCTACAAACCTTAATGCTAGAAATCAAACCTTTCATACCACGTAGAATGAGTTTTGTCAAAAAATATCTTCTAGAGATTTTTACAGCGTCTACGCATTTTGTAATTCTTAGGCTCTTCGAAAATACCCACTTTGATTTTTGAGCTCTTATGTTTAACTTAGATGCAACTTTGTCAAAAAATAATCTTTTTGACTATTTCATAATGTCCACACAGTCTCTGTTTCTTAGTATCCTCGAAAATACCGTCTCCGATTTTTATACTGCAATTGTTAACAATAAAAATCAACTCTTGGTACCACGTAGATATGAATTTGTCAAAAAATAATCTTTTTGTGAACTTTACCGTGTGAATAAAGTATCTTGTTATTGGGCTTTTCGAAAATAGCCACTCTGATTTTTTGTTCCAACCCTTAACTTTAGAAATCATGATATGAATATGTCAAAAAATAATATTTTTGAGAATATTACAGTGTCCATTGATTCTCTGATTTTCGGGCTCCTCGAAAATACGCACTTCTATTTTTGGGCTCCAACCCTCAACGTTGGACATCATTCTGTTGGTACCACGTAGATATGACAAAGTCACCGAACACGTTCTCGGGTTGTGGATAGACGGCCCTTGAACCAAGGGTTTCGGCTCAGTATGGTTACAACAATTAAAGAGCAGTCGCGGACAATTGTCTAAGGATGGTCCCGAAGGAATAACCCCTAAACCGAGGCGTAGCAACCGTGCAGGACGCTGAAAAGCACCTGGATGAGGCGTCTCAAATGATGACTCTGGGACACCTGGCGACCTCTCAGAATATGCAGCCTTATCCTTGCATGATGGGCTCTACAAGGATAGACGAAGCCTTTGCTCTAGTTAAGGGAGCCAATCAAGACGGAGTCAATGTGATAGACCGGCAAAATTTTAATACTTTTGATTAATCGGATCAACTCAGGAATGATCTTCTCGAGTGCTATGATTCCAGTATGGCCCCTGAACGAAAAGGTTACATGGCATTGGTCTGATAACACCGGAGGAAAAATACCCACCCTACATTACTGAAGAGGTAAATAAAGCATTAAGATGTATAAAGAACTATTTTAATCCGGGATCAGATGGTATGAAGACCTTCTGGTGGAAAAAGTTTTCTTTGACCCACCAAAATTTAGCCCGTATTTTCACTTCATATCTAAAGCCGGAAGAGTCTATTCCGAAGTAGTTTATGGAAGGGTGCACAGTACACCTGCCAAAGATGGGAAACTTAGCTCACCGGAAGAATTACAGTTCGATCATTTGTCTGAACACATTGTATAAGATCTTCACATCTGTCCTAAATGATAGGATTGTTCGGACAATCAGATCTGCGTGGCAAGAAATTTACGAAAAACGTAGTTTAAAGAACGGCGTGTCAGGATTTCGCGAGAACTATCAGCGCGTTTTATCGATAAGCTAGATGACAGGAAAAGTTTCGTTTTGACCTTTTATTGACTTATCATCTGTGTTTTGGAAAGCCTAAAGTTTCATCAGCACAACATGAGGTGCATAAAGAAATTGGCGCCGCTTTGGAAAACCAGATTTACTATCACATCTGGGAAAGAGCGTGGGACAACTCACAATGTCACCTTTCAAAGTGATGTCCTTCAGGGCGGCACCGTAAAACCACTCCGCTTGGTAAAGTACAAGTTCCATTAGCAACCGGAATTTACACTTACACACATATACAACACAACTCACTGGTAAGGGCTTGACTCCTGCCCACCAACGTGGTTTCTTTGATTTGCCAATAACGACAAGTTTATGTTTCTCTGTTCCAGACATGTTGTAATCAACTATGACAGCGATCCTCTCCTTGCTTCTTTTTCCTTCATGAAATTTAACATTTTTGAATGCCAGCGTCCGATCTGGAAATCATTTAAAATAAATACCAGTTTCATCAACATTAATAATGTCATCTTTCGAATATTTTTCCAGGAAGCTAGGTAACACATCCGAACAATACATTTCGAAATTTACTTCTGAAACTGAAGCACGCTCTAAATTCTTCATGTCCCAAGTCACTTGCGAATTTTTCAGCCTCCTGTCGTACTATTTGCCCTAAAATAGGAGCGTTTTCGTCCCGAGCACGTCGTATTCAATTTAAAGTACACTTTTCCAGGCTCGGAAAAGAAGAAAGCATCATTCATAATTTTAACTTTCTTATTTATAAACATTTTAACTGTATCACTCAAACTTAAAGTAGTTTACTTCCTCACATACATGATTAAATAGGTAAACGTTCAACTTGGATGATTTAAGTCAACTGAAGTGAAGGGCCTCAGCGTTCGTAAGGATCGCACTACTTATTAAGACTTGCCCTTAATGAATTAAATGAACTTTGCCCAAGGGCGGACCCAGACAAATATTTCGGGAGGGGGGGGGGGTTCAATATATATATATATATATATATATATATATATATATCCCATGCCTAGTTTAGCGGCGTCGGCCTTTAATATGAAAGGCCGATAGTTGGGGCAGGGGATAAACCCCCTAAACTCTACCCCTGGATCCGCCACTGACTCCGCCTTATGTTTTTGATTTGAGAGGCGTTCTGTGAAACATCCAGTCTTCCACTTTGATTGTAACGGACTTCAGTATGATAAATTTTAAAGATTCGTTATGCTAAAACTACTTTCCCATTCGAGAATTTTTCCTGAATTGTATTTAATTCTCATAAAAAATGTTCTGTAGTCTCTACAAAATTGTTGGTTTGTAATTATTATGGGTTTTTTCTCATATCCGCCACTTCGCTACTAATTCTGAGGTTCCTCAAGTACACATTCTTCCCGTGAACTTTTCCTTTAAATCCTTTAAATCCGGCCTCTGCCGGCATAAGCGGTATCGTTCCGCCCTCGCCAGTTCTTTTTGGCGGAGAATCTTTTGATTCGTGACTAGTCCATATTTTGTAATTGCCCAGAAAACTCCCTTCTGGAGTAACTCCGGTTGTCTTAAGCCATCGATTTAAACGCCGATTTCTCCAGGACAGATAATAATCTTTTCGACAGCTGGGAACGTGTTTCATCTAGAATAAAGTAAGCTTGTCATCGATTTAAAAAGCTAATTTTATTTTCTTATTCTTCACACTATCAGCCTTCCTTTTAAAAAGTACAGAGTGTAGCCGATTTTCCTATCTCGAAAGAAAAGGGATCCACTTTAGCGAATCCTTCCTAACTGCTCGTTAAGTATGCATAAATGCAAACTGAAATATTTGTATTCCGGAGGAGAGAGATAGTCCATACATTAAAAGCATACACTAAAAGAAGACGCACTAGTGGTTTCCCCTAGCAGACCGAGTGAACGGAAATGATACTCTACAGCGTATCCTTACAGTATCCATAAAGTATCCCTTCCGTATCATGCAACATCCAGTAGGCAAAAAAATTTAGGATGTTCTAGAGACGTCTTTTGGACATCCCTAAGACCTTATTTTACAACATGTCTTTTGGTTATCCCAGGGATTCTCTTAAAACGTCCAATGTCAGTACGAAAGATGTCCCGAGAACGTCCATGTCTTTAATACGTCTTTAGATAATCTTTAGGACATAGAACGTCTTAGAGACGTTCATTGGCCTGACATAGGACGTCCTAGGAAAATCCCAAGGACGTTTTTGGAATTAACAATTTAACGCCAATTTAATTGGCGTTAACAATTTGTTGATTGAAATCAAATCAACGGAATAAATCAAAAGTAATCTAATTCTTGAGAGTGCATTAACTAGTAACGTTCAAAATAAAACGTATATAAATTTCGGTGGTTTTTCAACGAATACCCTTATTAATATAAGGTAGAATCAATCGATCAAGATTAATCGCTTTAGATTAAACTAAGCACAATGCCGAACGAGAAGTCAACCATGATGAAACCAAAACAAAGCACTAGTACCGCCCTTGAAAACTAACACCAGAATCTTTCAGTAAAACTTTTCGGGACCGACCTCAATTTGACTAAATCTCTAGCAACCGGAGCCAGGGATCCCGGCACCGTAGTAATTACAGCGCCAAAGTTCATTACCATCCGCCCAAATTCCGCAAATATACCTACATTTGACGGAAGTAACATTCCGTTAAAAACTTTTCTTCAAGATATTGATAATCTCGTCGCATCAGAAACAATTGCCCATCAACCCATTTTCATGAAAATAATTGTAAGTAAATTAACGGGTTTAGCTCGGGCAAATTCTAGTAACAAGAAATTCGAAAAACTTGACGCTCTTACCGCTTACTTAAAAATACGTTTATCACCAACTAAAACATATCAGTGCTACAACGACTCAATAGCTAAATGTATAATTAAGCAAAAAGAATCGGTCAGCGATGAGTGCCATAGACTTAAAACATTATTTAACAGTACAAAGCAAGCTCTTGCGGAAAAATATCCAGGATTAGAAAATTTAAGGAAGCCAATCATAGATTGCGCCCTCAATGCATTTATAAAAGGGCTACCATCTGAGATAAGTACCTACATCGACACGCGCCACCCCGTTTCCCTCTGCGAGGCATTAAAAAGTACAATACACATTAAAAATACGATAAAAAAAGAGGAGGTAACGAAACTTCCATTTATCACATTGCTCTCAAACTCCATCTAGTCCTTATCTAAATGGAAAAGATGAACTAAAGACATTCCAATCTCCAGGCCCTAATTCTACTTCCTCGTTTACAAAAGGCTCCAAAATTCGCCAACAGACTCATTCGTACGATGCCACACCGAATCAACAATCCAATGAGCGTCCGACCACCATGCAGAAGCTAGAGAGCCGGAAAGAATTTTCTGCATTGGAAACAAAGAAGAAAACTCTTCAGTAGTCTCACTAAATAAACCTAAGTTTCGAAGGACTAAAGCTACCTCTTTAGTTAATTCAGGTTCCGATTTTAATCTAGTAAAAACAGGAGCAATAAATTCACAGCTATCTGTCGAGGAAGAATTTTCAGGCTCTATAGCAGGGTACTATAGAATTAAATTTACATGAAAGCACGGTAAACTTTCACGTAGTTAGATATAATTTTACAATTTCCGCAGACGGAATAATTGGAAGACCATTTTTGCGCAAAGAGCAAGTCCAGCTATCGCTTCGTTACAATAAATTAGTAACGGTATCCAGGCCTGTCTCCCCCGTACCATTAATAGATTACACCATTAAGCCATTTTTCAGATTGATCCAGAATTCTCGTGCTATTTAAGTAAATAACACGTTCGTTCCGCACTACTACTCCGACCCAGGTTGCTGATCAATCTCTCTCGCAATCACTCCGGGCGAAGAACCTCACGAAGTCGTTATGTAGGGTTCCCCACTTGGGTCCATTAGTGGCCAAGGTCTTTTGTTTCAGGCGTCATTCACTCCACTGACACTCTTTTTATTAACTATTTGCCGCCATACTTTCCTGTCCATGCATTTTTTCATGCAGGCTCTCGTGTTTCTGTGACTTCTTATGTCTCTTCTAACTAGCGTCTCATTCACACATTTTAACCATTCTTTTCGCGGTCTACGTCTGGGCACGCTGCCATTTACTTTACCTTGATACACTTGTTTCGTTAGTCGTTCATTTGGCATTCTCTCAACATGTCCGAACCATCTCAACCGATTTCTTTCCCATGTGTCTACTAGCGTTTCTTCTGCATCACATTCTTTTAGAATTATCTCGTTACTTACTTTGTCCATCAGGGTTTCCCCGCATATTATGCGCATGAATCTCATGTCAATTGCATTAATTTTACTCTTATCTTTTTCTTGATAAGTCCATGTCTCGCTACCGTATAGTACAGTCGGTACAAATATGGATAAGTATGATAAGGGGACCTGCTCTACCAATAACCTTCTTACCTTCATTTGTTCGTCTATCTAATTCCTCATCTATCTTCCCGTCCCTAGTAAATAAGCTATCAAGGTATACGAACTTATCAACTTGTTCAATTCTCTCATCATTTAATAAAATATTGCATAGTGTTTTCTCACTCTTTCCTTCAAACACCATTGTTTTTGTTTTATTTGCGTTGATTTTGAGGCCCATGCTCTTCATGCTTGCATCTAGTTTATTCAACATTCTTTGTAAGTCTTCGATAGACTCTGCCATAACA
>NC_046664.1:111001194-111005063 GCF_010883055.1 Belonocnema kinseyi
TGTTATTTTCATTACCCTATGAATAAGTATTTTTGAATATATTTTACTTACCTTGCTTAATAAGCTAATCCCTCTGTAATTATTGCACTCGCTTTTATCTCCTTTTTTACTTGTATATTGGTACGATAATCGCTTTTTTCCAATCGTCTGGGACGTCTCCTATCTCGAAACATAAATTTATCAATTCACACAGTCTATGTGGTATGCACGCGCCACCGTGTTTAAGCATTTCAGCGTTAATACCGTCTACCCCGGTAGCCTTACCGTTTTTCAAGTTCTTAATTATATCCCTAACCTCAGTGACACAGACTTTCTCAATTGAGTTTTCCATTGCATTATATGCCTGCATTATATACCATTTCCCCCCTACTATTTCTCATGTTGACAATTTCTATACTTTTTTTCCTTTCATTTTTTTATAAAGTAGTTTCCTGCTTTCTTCAAAGTCGTTTTGTATTTTTATCTCTTCTTCTGCTCTAACTATATCTGTACTTTCTTTAACTAATCGTTTAAGTATCCTGTTTTCGCGTCTATAATCATTTCTACGTCCATTCCTTTCTTCATTGCTAAGATTTGCGACGTTCAAAGTTCTCTTGTACGCTTCTCTTTTTACTTTTTGAACAGCCTGAATTTCATCATTCCACCACGCATCACCAGACATTCTTCCTACAACTGAGGTACCACACACTTCGATCGTACATCTAACAAGGATATCCCGTAACATTGTCCAGGCGCCCTCTATATCTTTGTTTTTTATACGGTCCTCCCATGTTGCCCTATCTATGCTTTTGATTATCTTATTTTGGAAATCTATTCGCACATATGGTTTCTGTAGGTTTTCAATTTTGATACGCGTTTGTTTTGCTTTCTTGGTTCTCTTTTTTCTGTATCCCCGACCTAAGTTAATTTTTGAGATGAGAAGGTAATGATCAGTATTGCATTCAGGACCCCTCATGACTCTTGTATTTTTGACTAACTCTCTTAATCTTTCATTCGCAACAACAAAGTCAATTATACTGCAGCTATTTCCTTTAGACCAGGTGTACATGTGGATCATTTTATGCTTAAACCAAGTATTTATAATAAACAGACCCCTTTCTAAGCATAGACCAACTAATTTATCTCCGTTATAGTTTGTTCTTGGATCCCCAAAATTACCTAATACTGTGTGTCCCAGAAGGCGTCTTTTACTTCTCTAGGATCACTATCAAGTGGCGCGTAGCATGATATGAGAAATAGTCTTCTGATTCCTACTTTCATTCTAGCCCACAGCAGTCTGGGAGACATGAAACCATGGTCTCCGAGATGCTGCTTTGCTCTTTCATTCAAAATCAGACCTACTCCTTGTTTACCATGTGATTCACAGTTTACTCTTGACCATATTTCAAATCCGCCTTTCAACACGCCGTTTTTTATGTATTGGGTTTCGCATCCCTTTTTCTTTATTTCAGACGCACATAAAATGTCTACTTTCTTCACGTCCATAGTTTCACGCAATCCTTGTACCTTTAGATCATTTACTCTCCTAGCATTACAAACACCCAGTCTCCATTCGTCGCCTGAAACATGACCTTTAGATTTTCCGTGTGCATGCCTTTTGTCATTAAAAGTTCCAGTCCCGTCCGAGGCTATTTTGTAGTTTGTATTATTCATTGTTTAGATTATACGCCCAACTAATACCTCTATGCAATAAGTTTATTTTCTGAGTCGAAATCATGTCAAAGTTAAGAATCAAATCGTCATATGGTGGAGACTGTAGTTCTAACGTCAGTCCCGCCAAAAACTTCAGTCAATAAGGGAGGGTTGGGAGAGGGGGACGGTAAAACTGGAGCCGAGAGAGTCGTCTTGGGTTCGTGTTTTTATTTTGATGCTGTGAAGGTCACCAGCCTACATCTTTGAATTTACAATAAAAAGGGTGCCCCCCCTCCTGTTCAAAATCTCATCGTTATTTTTAGTTTGTAGGTTTAAAATTTCTTTTTTCTTTTTTTTATCGTAAAATTATAATGAATTGCTATGAATTACTCGTCTTTAAGTACGTTTCCCGATTTCCTAGTAACTGCCTATCGAAGCACAATTTTAAGAAAGTGCATTTATACAAAATTAAAAATTTTCTATTTGGCTTTTTCCCCAATCGAGTATATGTCCTACCGGCCTCTTTAAGAGGTACCACGAAACTGTTACAGAAAACTCAAGAGACAAAAACAGATGTTTTCGATAAAATAGTTGAATTTTCAATAATATAGATAAATTTTCAATTGAAAAGAAAACGTCAACCAACTAAAACAGATTCATTTTCAACCAAACATTTTTGCACCCTCAATCAAAAGAATTGACTTTCCACCGAAAGAAAAGAATTTTTAAACGAAAAGGATGAATGTTGACAAAATGGCCGATTTTTGAAGGAAATAATTCAGTTTTGAGCCAAGTAATACAATTTTTGACAAAAAAAGAACCATTAACAACAAATTTCATTGTAGGCGTTTTGACTAAAAGGAATGAATATACATACATAAACATATACACACATACACATATATCTCCTTTTTTGTGTGTGTTTATTTTAGGCCTACATCTTTGAATTTACAATCAAAAGAGAGTTACTCCCCCCTCCCCGGTTCAAAATCTCAGCGTTATTTTTAGTTTGTAGGCTTAAAATTTCTTTTTTTTTATCGTAAAATTATAATGAATTGCTATGAATTATTTATCTTTGAGTACGTTCCCGGATTTCCTAGTAACTGCATATCGAAGCACAATTTTAAAAAGTGCATTTATAAAAAATTTAAAATTTTCTATTTGGCTTTTTCCCCAACCGAGTATATGTACGAATAGATAATGCATCTGAACAGACAAAACAATCATTGAGATCGAAGATTAAACATTTTCGTAAAATTATAAAAATCAAGAGAGGAACTCGACAACCTGTAATAATAGATAACGCTAAACCTATTATCAATTAAGGATATTCACCTAAAAAAGACACACCCGAGGGAATATATCTAGGAGGCGCTGCCGTAACAAAAACCATGAAGGTTTTATCTATATTTAGGCAATAAACGCTACCGACAACGAAGTACATTTGGACATACCTCCACACAATTTGATTTGTGCAAATTACCAGGTGACGAGACCTCTGATTGGGAGCCGGAATCACTCTAGGATAAAAATCTACCTCGAGTAGAACGATTATTTTAAAATATTTGGAATTCTTACTTTAAGCCAGGAGATCAAACATTAATTATCGGCTGGGTAGAAGAATACCCAGACATTTTCCTCTTAAGGGACAAAAATGCATCTTGTACACATTTGGTTCAACGGCGAATAAGCACTACTAATGATAAGCTAATCATAAAAAAGTCATATGGACATTCAAAGAAAGCAGCCAATTAAGCCGATATCCTTTTAAAGAAACCGTATTCAGACGGAGTGATCGGAGATTCGAAATCACAATACAAATCTCCTATATGTATACCAGGTGTATACATATGAAACCGGTATTGCCATCTAGCGGCCAGTAGGCACACTTGTAGGAACTGTCGGAACTTACCATTTGTGCTAATTGGCGTATTATCATCTGTCAACAATATCCAATACCAAACATTTCAAGTTTCATATAACATCGTGATTTTTTTCGCTCTTGAAAATGTCGAAATACGTGCCTTCAAACAACGATTTGCGGGGAGCATTAATTTTCTGTTTCCATTTGGGTAAATCGACGATAAAATCTCATCGAATGCTTGTCGAAGCTTACGGAGAGCATGCTCTTGGTGGAACGCAGTGTAATGAGTGGTTTAACAAGTTCAAAAGTGGCAATTTTAATGTGAGAAACGCTGACCGCGGCAAACCACCGAAATCGTTTGAGGACGTCGAAT
>NC_046664.1:111005163-111006594 GCF_010883055.1 Belonocnema kinseyi
AATGCACCATCACACCGGACAAAACTGACTTGGGAATTGGTTGAGTCGTACAGCTGGAAACCGCTACCCCACCCCGCTTACTCACCAGACTTGGCTCCATCCGACTACCACTTATTTGCATCGATGGGGCCAGCGAGGGCGCATACTTTGAATAAAATATTTGTTATCATTCTCTTGAAACAAATGTGTTTTTTTCTTGAAAAAATACCGGTTTCATATGTATACACCTGGTAGTCCCTAAGAAAATGGATGCATCGGATGAAAAGAAATTTAGAATCGTAGTGGACGTCCGAACATTGAAGAGCAATTTATCGGAAATGCATGCCCTTTACCTAATATCCTGGATATTTTAGATCAAGTAGGTAGGTCAAAATACTTCTTGGTATTCGATTTAGCGTGTGCGTTTTACCAGATTGAAACCCATCCAAACGATAGAGCCAAACCAGATTTTAAAACGCCCCTAGCCCATTTTGAATATCTAAGAATCCCCATGGGTATTAAAATGCACCGGCAACCTTCAAGAGAATAATAGAAAAGGTATTAAAAGGGATGGAGGTTTCAAAAGCATTCTTTTATTTAGACTATACTCAGAGGCTATCGAGGAACATTACGCTAAGATCTGCTGATTCTACAAAAGACTTAGGCAAATCTTAAACTCCAACCTAATAAATGCGAGTTTTTTTAACAAGAGGTAACTCATTAAGGGCACAATCTCAGTGAAAACGATATTGAACCCAATCCAGCAAAGACCACTGCAATTATAAATTTGCCGCGCCCTAAAAATGTCCACGTAATACGTAAATTACTAGGACTGCCAGGATATGATAGGCGCTTTAGAAAAATTATCTTTTTAAAGATCCAGCCCTAAAATGCCTGGATTTCAATAAACCATTCAAGTTAACTTCGTATGCCTCCACATATGCAGTAGGAGCAATATTGAAACAGGAGTATGATGGGATGGATATGCCTTTAGCATAAATTTCCAAAACTCTAAATAATTACGTTAAAAACTATTTAAAAGAGAAATAGGAACGCCTAGCCGTAAGATTTTTTCCTTTTCTCTACGGAAGAAGATTTATTCTATCATGCGATAACGAACCGGTAGACTGGATGTATTACGTAGAAAATCCAGGACCAAGGTTGTAACATAATAGTTACAAAAAATTCAGCTCGAGGCGACCCCGCACGTTAAGGGTGCTGGGCCACGCCGAATCATGGCGGAACCCCCCAAGGTGTCTCGAAGGCCTGACGACACGTCTTGCCGTCATCGGACCGGTCAATCTTTGCTAGTATGCCTCGCTCGGCAATGCTTTTGCGCGAAAGACGCTAATATACCGTGGGCTGACAACGTAAATGGGGGCGTGATACGGATAAGGCCAATTTTCACATAAGATGTTCGTCTGATGATGAGGATCGTAAAAATGGGTGCCT
>NC_046664.1:111006694-111011443 GCF_010883055.1 Belonocnema kinseyi
GCACCTTTGACAGGTTGCCACAGGTGAACGCATCCACTCACACCTGCCAGGCACCCATTTTTACGATCCTCATCATCAGACGAACATCTTATGTGAAAATTGCCCTTATCCGTATCACGCCCCCATTTACGTTGTCAGTCCACGGTCTATAAGTGCCTAGTATGTGCTCTCTGACGCTCTATGCAGTACAACATCCTGGGGAAACCGTCACGGACTACCGCCCTCGATCCTCGTCGTCTTATCGACAACCACCCTGCAGCCTGAGGATTGACCTCAACGACCACCGGTTCGTCACCACGTACGTTCGAATATTACTAATTACTGTAAGTGGCAATAAATCCCCTAATTACTTTTATGTCCTGTATTTTATTTTGTGTCTAACACTTCTATCTCGGCATCCACCTCCAACTTCCCTCCTCGGTTAAGCAAACGTGCTACACGGTTAATACGTTGGCGGCATGGGCTCGAAGACTACCTGTATGCATTCCAATATGAGAAAGGGAGACTAAATAGGCATGTGGAAGCACTCCCAGAAAAGCCTGTAAATATGAAAGATTATTCCACTGAATCAGAATCATCAGAAGATTCAGATGTCACAGATGTACCAGAAGGAGATATCCTGAATGCCCTAGGAGCATCCAGCCAGATTCTAGTGATCCATGATAAATTTTCACTACGTAGAATCTGACGAAAGAAGAAGGAGCAAAAAGTATCTTAAACCCACGGCCGACGGTATGCCTCAAGTATCGAGAACAGTTTCTTCAAGCCCAAAAGTAGCAAGCTGTTGAAGCCAAGCAGAAAAAAACTCAAGGCTCGAAACAGAATAAATGCCATAACCGGAAAATAAGGTTCAGACGAATCTTACTTTCCACCCAACCAAGTAGCTCATTCTCCGATGATAACAACTCTGATAACTCTGATGGATCAGATTCTCCTGTAGTTAGCAAAAATTATAGCGTACTACCAAGTCCGGGAATATCTCAATCAATCGTAAATTCAAGGAGCGCTCCTCCAACTACAGGATATTCAAAGTCTTGGACCCCAACATCAAACGATACTATTACAGATGTATACGTCGACAGAGCCTGTATCCATAGTAATTCCAGCACGTTTAAGGCAGGAAACTGAGTCAAGTTTAAAAATAACCACCCCTTAAACGTATCCCAGCCTGCTAAAGGCCGAAAAACAAACAATGTTGTAGAAAATGAGGCTGACTCAATCGCCCTGCAACGAGCACGCAAGCAAGTGTTAAGTAAGTTACGAATTAATACCGAATCCAAATATTTGATTGACAGTGCAGTGCAATCGATTCTAACATGTAAAGCCAACGATTCCCTGGCGGACCGAAGGAACCGAAAGGAGCCTCTACAAAGTACCCGTTAAGACCCCATTAGGTCTCCATTCGGTTCCTTTTTAAAAAACTCAAAATAACAGTTAGATCAACTTTTAAACTGTTGAAATTCGGATTCTACGTTACATTTTCTATTAGAAGCTCACGGAGTAATCGCAATACTTTTTTTTGCAGCGTTAAAAAATTTTTAAAATGTCATTAACTTCTACCGAAGGATACTTCAAGTGCATCCGTAATAGCTCAAGTAGTATGTTGCGCGCAAAGTTTAAAAATAAAATTCTCTCTCACTTGCATCGCAGCGTTTTTGTCTGGGGTTTCCACTACGTGGCGATAGCATCCAGACAAAATTCTTAAAGTTACCGATGGAACGCTTATTAACTGCTACTAAAAGAAGATGCACTTGAAGACGCCTTCGGCCAAGTAAATGACAGGTATTTTATTTTTTAAAGTTTCTAACGCTGCAAGAAAAAGTATAGCGATTACTTTGTGAGTTTCTAATGCAAATTTTAACGTAGAAACGGAATTTCAACATTTTAAAAGTTTATTTTGCTGTTTTTTTTTTGGTTTATTAAAATGAAACCGAATGGGGACCCAATGGGGTCTTTCCGGGTACTTTGTAGCGGCTCCATTCGGTTTCCTCGGTCCGCCAGGGTTGGGAAAGTAGTGAAAATAAACAAATAGTAAATCGAGCGAAGTTCGAAAAAAATGAAAGCCGCTTTTGGTTTTCTCGAAGTGATTTGGAACCACGTTCCCAGCCACAAGGGTACTTACGGTAACGAAATAGTGAATCGACTAGCCCAAAAAGGTGTTGATAAAGACATGCTATTGGAACAGAGTTACAATGAAAAACAAGATGTTCTCGAGTAACCTAGAGAAGTAATCGTTGAAGTGCAATCGCCAGTATTACATGACGAGGACAGCCATGAACCCTTGAAAATCAATTAACCATCTACTGATCTACTAATGCGAAGCCTTAAGGAGAATATGAGGACCAGGAGTTTGCATCTAGAATTCTGAGATTTTTTCAACAATATGAGAGACAAATACCAGCGAAAAACAACGTTGAATCAGTTGAAAACCCACCACTGAATGTGTCCGCACTCAAGGCAAGAAAAGGAAATGCTAAATTCCAATTAGAGGATATAAATTTGGAACCCAGCCCAGCCAAAAATTCCGGGGTGGGTAGCAAAAGTTCATTGCGATTTCGTGATATCCCAGAAGTCATAGAATCCCCCATCCCTTCTGACATCAATCAAACCAAGACGCTTAGAAGCACAGGCAGAGTCGATAGGAAATATAACGACAAAAACTGATTCTATCGCCCCAATTGATTACTCTATGATAGACGTCAAAATTCTTGATATCGACTCTACTACTTCTTCTTCCATCGACCAAGAGGATCTTGTTAAAATTGTTCTCGGAGGTTCATCAAAACTCACTAAAGAAGAAACCGTTATCCATCAGTAGACGGAGTTCATTACCTATAAGAAAGACAATCTCGCACATTTTATCTATGCAGATTTCGAGTCTACCAACCTTATCGCGAAACTCTAATAAAGCAACTTCATTCAGATCCAACCGTTTGGTCCGAGGTGATTCAGGGAATTGAAAACTTACACCTAGCTTTGGCAAGTCTATGACAAATCTCCCAAGCGTCAAAGTTCCCGAAAATGAGCGATGAGTAACCTGAAAAAGTTCCCACCAATCAGAGCGTAACATAAAAAAGTTGCCACTTGAAAATTAAAAGAAACATAATTTAAACAAACACACCATCCCCACACTACGGCAGTTTGCATCCATTAAAAGATTGAATCCAAGATTAAGATCCAAATCAAGATTCAAGATCCAAAAAAGATTCTAAGATCGCGCTTAGATTGGTGGGAGCCAATTTGTGATACTCATCACTCATTTGCGGGAGTTTTCATGCGTACAAGATTTGTCACGGATTCGCTTTAATACCTTAGGAAAGCTAACAATAACACCAAATCGTAATTGTCATGTACTTACAATGCAAAATAAATGTAGCATGTACTGCATCGCGATAGCAATACCGAACATCAAAGAAAATACAATCGAGGGCCTGGATTCAATAATATCCTATAAATTCATTTCGCCAAGCAGCGTTGACCCTTGGGCCGTGTTTTATTTATGCAGCAATTGCCTGTGAATGTTAGACGTTTCCCCGCAATCGCGGGGCAGTGACAAAGTATATGAGTAGCTGTCTCATTATCTTTTCCGCACCCCTGCTGGAAGTAAATGGATAGTCTCTATCCGTTTGAATCATTTTCTATCTTCAAAATGGAAATGGAAAGAACCGATGTATACATCTTGATTCGCCTTCGGGCACTTTCTATCTTTCTTCCAATATGCAATCACCTCTATTATTTTAAATCCCAATCTTCCTACACATGTCTATCTGCCACTGATCCACATGAATTCTTTTCTTTTCACTCCCAATCCCTATTTAAGTGTTTCTTTCCAAATGAATCCTTCGCTTATCCACGCCTATTTTTTTATCCGCTAGGCAATGCAAAATCTTGTATTTCTTATTCAATACCTATCTTCTTATCCCATTGAATCTTTTTCTCTCTTTTCTAAAATCTAAGATAGCCTTATCTCATTCAATCCCAGTCTTTCTATCTAAATAAATCCACAGCTTATCCACCGTTATCGTTTTCTATCCGTTAGACAATCTTAGATTTCGTCTAACTTTTTTAATTTCTATTTTCCTATCCAAGTGAATCCATTTCTATCTTTTCTGAAATATAAGATAGCCCGATCTTCATGCATCCCAGTCTTTCTATATAAACCAATCCTCCACTTATCTTTCTCTATCCTTTTCTATCCATTGGGCAATATTAAATTTGGTATATCTTTTTTAATCCCTTTTTCCGTATCCAAGTGAATCCATTTCTATCTTTTTTGAATATGAGATAGTCCTATCTTCTTGAATCCTGCTCGTTCTATCCAAACGAATACTCCGCTTATCCACGTCTATCCTTAGCGAGGCGCGCGCTAGTTGACGTACATCCCTGACGTAGCACCGGCAGGTTCCCAGTAGGTGGCTGACTGTAAAAGTCAGACACAAGTGAAATAATTTGCACAGTTCATAAGTAGACTGGTTAATTTGCACAGTCTAACGTGGTCGTTGTGTCGTTCAGCGCCATTATAGCAGCCCTGCTGTCTGATCATACACGTATGTTTCTTTTTTTTCTATACTACTTTGCCTTGTAGGCGCACTAGATTATGGTCATAATCTCATATTTTAGAATCGTGCCGTAAGATCCCATCACGATTGTACAGTCTGTCAAGTTAAAGCGTGGGTGGCTTTACTCGCAGTCGGTAAGGTGTATCGACATGATTTTGGTGTTAAAATATTAAGAAGAGCTCCCTCTTTC
>NC_046664.1:111011543-111037155 GCF_010883055.1 Belonocnema kinseyi
AAGAGGGAGCTCTTCTTAATATTTTGACACCAAAATCATGTCGATACACCTTACCGACTGCGAGTAAAGCCACCCACGCTTTAACTTGACAGACTGTAAAGTCCATTACATTTCTTCTACGATATACATCGGCGCGGCGCCTGCGTTCTCTTTGCTCCTGGAGGATATTCTCTTTCGTGGATAGGCTAACTCGATAATTCTTGTCGAACTGGTATCGGCTATTGGACTTTTTGTCCATGAGCATGATCAGTGTCGGTCCCCTCGCGATGTCGATTGGTATCTGCACCACTGCCTAGATAGTACTATCGTTTACTATGTTTAATATCCAGGCATAGGTTAGCCTGGGTCGCAAGATCGCTATGTAGATCCACATAAGTGTCTCCGGTTTCAAGTCCCACCTTTTCCCTATGGCTCACATACATAGCCATAGAGTGGGTACTAGCTTCTTGCACTTGTTTTCCAGGTGCACGTTCCACGACAGCTTCTTATCCAAAACTCATGGTTCCCCACTTATACCTTCTGGCGAATACAACCGCGTCCGTCTTACTCGGGTTCACCAATAGCCCAATCTTCTTGGACTAGGAATCTACTATTCCTAGTGCTTGCTGCATTACTACAAAGAATGCATCCAGATACTGGCCGCGCTCGAAAATCAGTATTACGTCCGCAATGCCCATAACGTCGTGGACCTTACTCGTGAGCGCATGGAGCAGTTTATCTATTACCAAGCACCACTTCAGGGGTGATAAAACGCCTCCCTGTGGTAATCCCGAATCAACGGTTCCGCATAAAGTGGTATCACCCTTCCCGGTAATATAAGATTAAATTAAGAAGAATTTGTATTCCTATGAATACGCGATTTTTCCTCCATCTTAAAATCTCCCATTGGGGAAATAAAAAATACAAATCCTATTACTCTCAATATACTTAGTAAAATTTAACGGAATCATTTCTTTAACATATTTTTTAAACTTAATTAATGTATTATAGCTTGTGCATTAGGAAAATATTCAAATTTACATTTATTTATATTTTACTAATTATTTAAGAACCTTAACAAATGCATTAATCCCTGGTAACATAGAGGAAATTGCATTACAGATTAAATGTATTCAAATTTGAGAATTAAAATAATTTTAACTCTAGAGAGGCAAACTTGAATTGATTAGAATTAAAATTTCAAAACTTACATTCCACATGAAGGAATTACCACAATTTATTACACATATTTTGTGAACTGGTTAGAAGTAATTAAATAAACTCAAAATATGGTCACTTTTGCAGAATACAAAACATCTCTGTGTGGTGTGTCTACCGGTACAATTAGAAGGAATTAAATATATTGAAAACACGTTCTCTTTTGAGGAATAGGAACCTATGCGGAGGTCGTAATGGAAATAGAAATAAATTAATTTCGAAGATATCTTATTCCTGTAATGGCATTTTAAAAATATGGGAAAATCGCGCATTCAAAAGAATAGAATAATCTTCACTTCTACACTGAAATCTGAAAATATTAATTTTTCTCTATTTTACATTAACGTGTTATTCAACTTTTTTTTAGTATAAATGGGCTTTGGTTTAATTGAGCCTTAGTGCAAATTGATACCTATGGCATGGATGGATGGATGAGTTTAGTTCTTTATTTGATTTCGAACGAGTTTCATGCATTATGCTCTCAAGAAACGTTTGCGCGCGTCGTTTCCCTCTCGGCTAGAAACATCTAGTGCGATAAGAAAGAGAACTTTGACGCATTACCAAGCGGGCACCGCGCCGTCCAAAGAAGTTGCTAAGACGTCCACATAAGTCCATGGACGTCAATGTCGTTGTCGTTGATTTGGCAGTAAGACAACATTAAGACATATATAGGATGTCTAATTTCAAGTAATTTTTTGTCTTATAGATGCCTTTTAGTTTTTATTTGTGGACGTAACAAAAAATGTAAATATGATGCTAGAAAACTTGTCCTGAAAAGTATTTTCATTAGTTATAATAATGTTTAGATTGTTTTTTATAATGACATTGCAACGGACGTCTAATGGATATAAGTATTATAAATATAAATATAATAGTATAAATATGATAGTAGCAAACTTATCCTAAAAGATATAAATATTAGTTATAGTGACTTTTCACTTGTATTTTATATTTATATTGAAATGGATGTTTAATGGATATCTTTTGGACATTCAATAGACGTCCTAACATAATATTTTTCCGACAAAAACATCGAGTTTATCACTTAACGTACACAGCTCAAAATACATATAATATTTTTACATAGTTCGACAAATTATAAAGTGAAAAAATATACTATATGTATAAATATTATTGTGGAATAATTTTGTTCAAAAATATTATTATTACTCGCTATCTGGATTGGCGATTCTGCGAATGCCTCCCAGTCATTTCAATTGAAATACTCTGTTTCTTTTGCTTCGTGAAACTATTAAATTTGTTATCATAATGCGCAGAATCATTCAATATGTGACTGATTCAATTAATTAGGCATGTTTTAACAGTCAAATCAGTCATTTTGACTGGCAAAACAGTCGCTTCAACTGTTGAATCAGTCCTTATTGGTGACTGATCCATTCAATCACTCAAAATGACTGCTTCTCAGTCAGTAAAAGTGACTGAATGTTAGTCATTTTCTAAGTGACAAGTAAATCAGTCATTTTATGCTTGAAGAAAGTAAAGAATAATTTACGAAAATAATTATAAATTCATTTTTAGATATAACGTGAATAATATACTTTTGAAATACTTATTAAGAACTCAATTTGTATTAAACATTAACGATACATAATTATTGATTAATTAAATATCATTAAATAATTATTATAAATAATAATTTAAATTAAATCTTCCTATTAATATTGTGTAAAAATTGATTATCAAACATATAATTCAAAAACAGGGGTTGGAATTTTCGGAAGAATTTCTATATTTTTGTAACCCGCCGACTTTTAATTATGTAATATAATAATTTTCACTACAGTGTACTATTGGTGCCAGACTGTCGCCCTTACCTGCATCAAACAATAGTATGCTGCCTTCTCATGACATTTCTACCTGGAGACAGGTAAATTCGTATCTTTCCAAAGGGACAGTTCTTGAGTTCATGAAATCGTTTCAGTTCGAATTTTCTCGTCAAAGATAATATTCTTTGTAGAAATCTGCCGTTACTTGAAACATAAAATTTTATTGTTAGCAGTTTTCGAGTTTTTAGATTTCATAATTCTTCGAAATCCCTAAATGAATGGGTAAAGATTCTTTGAAATTTCACTACAATATTATAAAATCCCGTGTAATTATATACAAATTAATTATATATCTTGAAATCCTTTGCAATATTTTAAATTCTATAACCACTTTTAAAACCCTTTCAAATCCATTAAAATACCTTCTTAGGAGCATTTAAAATCAAATTTGAAACCTTATTGGCTAAATCTCGTACTGAATACGCAGCGAGCAGGCTAGCTGTCTAATTGATACGTAATCATATATTTCTTCTTTGTTTACATTAATTAAGTTTACTTTTTTAAAAGATGATCAATTATATTTTAACTTTTTTTTACGATATGAGTCCATGTTTTAACCTTAATAGATGGAACTATTAGATCACGTAATACAAGCAAACTTTATTAGCAATGATTTTAAGATGTGCTTTTTATATGTTCATTGCAACGGATGTCTGATAAACGACTTTTGTATGTTCGATAGACGTCCAAAAATGTATTTAAGACGAAAAACATAGCATTTATCGCCTTATGAACTCTCATACTCCGTGCAACTTTTTTTGCGCAATTTAAAAGAAGAGATAAAATGAATTATTATTTTTAATGAATATTGCTTCTAATTAAACTTGATTGATATTTTTGTATAAAAAGAACTGTGAAGATAAACGAACTCGCTCCCACTGAAAATATAAAAATCATCAGAAGTTTAAATCACAGTTTTGATTTAGCTGATAGTATTTACGATATTTGAAAAAATTTAGTTAAAGTGTACGCATTAAACGTACGAAAACGAGCAAAGACGCGAGAGCGTACCCGTGCGCCCTAGGCGCGCTCAACCTTGGCGCAAGCAAACTTTCTCAGCAATGATTTTTATGTGTTTTATATGTTTTTTAATGAGGGTAAAAATAACTTTTAAGATAAGCGACTCACTCCCACTGAAAATATAAAAATTACCATAGGTTTTTTTATCCAATTGAAAAAAATTGATGAATTTCATTTTTGTCAATTTAAATTCTTGTAAGTAAAATAATATTTTTTGGTACAAGGAACATTGATTGCGGGCAGTATCAATACTTTTGCATATCTTTCGTAGAGTAATTGCCAAACACGTGACCTTTTTTTCAACTGGATTTAGTCCAAGTGGTCGTGGCGGACTGTTTTGTTTTCTATCTAGACCAATTATCAATAAGTTGTTAATAATAGTTTTTAAAAACTGTTTTCCGAATATTACAACTATAAAATTGGAAATCTTATTGGCAAAATCTTGCACTGAATACACTGATAAACTTTGCACTGGAAAAATTACTAAATTAGGTTACAATCGAGGGACCAAGGCGATAATTCGTATATTTTAATACAATAATCGTAAGCTATGCTAATTTTATATGAAACTTTCTTATTGATAATACGAAGTCTTAGTATTTTTTATAGTAAATTTCTAGATAGGATAAATTAGTAGACATAATTAAATTATATTAAAAGAGTAGAAGTAATAAGTACCTAAAATAAGATAAAAGACTAAATTTGTAAGAGGAATTGCTATGGTCTGTAGGAATATGAATTATACTACGACACTTTCTATTTTTTCTACTGAAATTCCTTAAATTTATCAATCACTTGATTTGGGTTGATGCAATGATCCTTATTACAATAAGTTAGGTTAATTCGAAAAGTTACAATTGAAAATCAAATTTTCCACAGAGAGCAAAAAATAATTTTTTAACCTCGATATTAGGATATTTGATGACGTTAAGATATAGTACTTAGAATTTTAAAAATGCCAGCACCGTGAACAATTAATAAATAATTTAATGGAAGTCAATTTGACTGCTAGCATTTACTTGATAAGAGCGATAAATTTCTGGATCTCATCATCTGGTTTAGCCGAATGGAAAGTCACTGTACTGCCGCGCTGGAGACCCGTGTTCGTTTCCCACCAGCTTTATTTTAATCACATTTTTCTGTTTCAGCTTGTAATATAATATTCCTGTATGTATATAATAATGTATAAACTAAATGTAATCGTGTGTACTGTACAATTGCAATTTAAATAAATATAATAGTGCGAAAGAGATCAACATCCCATAATAAGTCTACATTTGCGTCGTATGCTCGTGTAAAGGATACGTATCGTGACCTTGAACGCGACGCGACGCATGTTGGGTTTATTTTTTTTCTTCTGCTAATCTGACTGCACCAATTTTTACTAAGTCGCTTACTAAATCAGTGCGCCTGTCTCTCTCGACGTTACTATAGTCCTTTGCAAATATTGCAATCTTCTGTAGAAATAAATGTAACATTAAAAATTTTTTTTTCAATGAATTTCGTATTTCGGCATGTAGTTACTAGTTACTACTCGGAATATTAAACATCAAAAAAGTTTCGCTATTTCCCTCCATTGCAAACTGAAAATATTAAAGTCTAGTCTGATTTTTAGCAAATAGAAGGTATTAGATTTGTGTAAAATTTGACCCCCCCCCCCTTTTTTTGGTCAAATATCCACGTTTCGAGACCCCCTGAATCCGAAAAACAGGTTTTTACGAATGTAACCCAGGAGTACAGTCAATACCTCGCCCAGTTTGCCGTATTGGTTGAGCCAGAATGGGGTCAGTACTAACAGAGGGTACCGCACCAGTACCAAATGTAAGTACTAGCCAAGTACTGGCTAAATACTGCAAGTCAGTACTGTGCCGGTGGTACATTTCCGCCTGGGATACAAGATTTTTAGAAATTATATAAAACTCGCCAATTGATACCTGAATTTTAATTCAATTCTTGCTTATCTGACTCTTTAATTAATCAGTATAATAGTTTTCATCTATTTTTCTGTCACCTTTAAGGCACATTCATGCCGTCCTTTCCATGACAAAAAGAAGTTACGTGTGACGTCCACCCAGGGGGAAAAGTCGGATATTAGCCAGAGTTCACGACCGGCGCAGTACCACGCTAGTTGTAATTCATTATAAATACCAGTACTGTCTGTTAGTACTGTGCCAACTATCGGAATAGTACTGGTTTACTACTGGCTCAGCACTGACTGTCATTACTGGTAGAATACCGACGCAGGAATTCCACCAACGGTTAGCGCCATACTGGTTCACAATTGGCCCAGTACTGACCATCACCTTTGGTGAAATACCGGCACAGAAGTTTCGCCAACGGTTGGCCTGATACTGGTAATCTACTGGCGCAGAACTGATACATATTACTGGTAACACACTGACACAAGAGTTCAACCAATGGTTGGCATTATACTGGTTCACAACTGGCCACGTACTGACCTTTATTACTGGTGTAATATCGGCACGGGTGTTCCGCCATATGGTTGGCGTGATACTGATATACTACTTTTGCAGTACTGATACGCATTACTGGTAAAATACTGAAACAAGAATTGAACGAACGGCCGACATCATACTGCTTTACAACTGGCCCAGTACTGACCGTCGCCACTGGTGCAATACCGGCAAAGGAGTTCCGCCAACGGTTGGCGTGATACTGGGTCGACTACTCTCACAGTACTGATACATATTACTGGTAAAATACTGACACAAGAGTTCCAGCAACGTTAGGCATCATACTGGTTTACAACTGGCCCGTACTAAACTTTATTGCTGGTGTAATTTCGGCACAGGTGTTCCGCCAACGTTTGACGTGATACTGATATACTACTTTTGTAGTTCCGATACGTATTACTGGTAAAATACTGAAACAAGAGTTCAACGAACGGTTGCCATCATACTGGTTTACAACTGGCCAAGTACTGACCATCACCACTGGTGCAATACCGGCACAGGAGTTACGCTAACGGTTGGCGTGATACTGGGTCGACTACTGGCGCAGTATTAAAACGGATTATTGGTAATATACTGAAATAAAAGTTTAACTAACGGTTTCCATCATACTGGCGTACCACTGGCTGAGTAGTGATATGCGTTACTGCTGAAATACTGGCACCGGTGCTTCCCCAGCGATTGAAGTAGGAGTGGCCACATACCAACTTCAAGTGCTGATTGACAACCGACATAATAGTTCAGACAGTGTTTTTCGTGATACTGAATCTATTACTGGCGCAGTACTGATACGTATTACTGGTAAAATACTGACACAAGTGTTCAGCAAACCGTTGGTATCATACTGGCATACTTCTGACATAGGAATAATATTTATTACTAGTGAAATATACTGAGATACGAGTTGAACCAACGATTGGCATCGTACTAGTTTGCAACTTCATGAAAAATTTTAAATGCACAGAAAAAATTACATTGGATTTATGTCTTAATCGTTGTAGAATAGTCTAAAACACCTAAAAGGCAAAACGTTATACGAAGGTTAAAAAAAAATTGTTATTAAAAAAAATATTGCGCAACGTGGTAAAATTCCTAAGTTCCGTCGATAAGAATTTTGAATGCTCATTAAATGTTATTATCAGAAATTTGAAAATGTCTAAAACGCGAAGAATAAAATATTACACGAAGACAAATTGTAGTCGATTTAAATAATTTATTTAAAAATTATTTTATTTATATTTCCGTGAACAGTTAGTTTATTTTATATCTATTTGATGTCGTATGATGATAAAAAGATTAACGAGAAAAAAGAGTTAAAAAATAGTTGTTTTAACTTTTCTGAACTGTAGCTTGTGAGGATGGCTTTTTCATAGGTTTCAACTTGTCGGATTAGCGCAGTGATGAGCACTCCCGACCGCTACGCGATAGAGTTAGGTATATAGATGTAGGTTCGAAACCCAGTAGCGTTAAAAATATTATTTGTAACTTAATGTGTAAAAGTGTAATATATGTATTCATTCTAAGCAGCACCATTAGCATGTATTGACAAAATACTCGCAGTCAATTATTATTTATTTTTTAAATACCTTTTTTTTATATCTTTAGATTACAGAAACAGTGGGTATTAAAATTAAGCAAAAAGTTTGAAAATTATATTTTTGTAATTATAAATAATATACGGACGATATGCAGTCGTATGATAATGAATGGATGGTCTTTAAAACAATTAAATAATTTTTTGTCATTTTTAAAATTAACTCCAGCATTTTCGTACGCCAGCAGTTCGACAGTACTGCCCTAGTACTGACAGTCAGTACTAGGCCAGTACCTCCAAGAATTACAAGCAAGTACCGACACAATACTGGACCAGTACAACCAGCCAGTACTGGGCCGGTGGTGTATTTTTACCTGGGATATCTGCGTTATCACTTGGAGCCTGACCAGTATCTGCCCAGTACTAATCTGCAGTAGTGGCCCAGAGGTGAACTTCAGTGATGGCTCAATACTACGGGTCAGTATCTCGCCGAGTTTGCAGTATTGGTTGAGCCAGTACTGGGCCCGTACTAACGGAGGGTACCGCACCAGTACCAAACGTAAGTACTAGCCCAGTACTGGTTAAATACTGCAAGTCAGTACAGAACATTGTTATCATCAGGGGTTTTACCGGTATAAATCCAGTAGTACTGCCAGTATTCTAACTGTACCGCGCCAGTACCGAACTCCGACCGGCAGTACTGGTGTGGTACTGTGCCGGTGGTAAATTTCCCCTTGGGGCATAGAACGATTTTATGGTCGTATATCAGATAAATGATTCATCTGTGAAATTGTATCACTTATATCATCTGCACATTTTTGTAGATTACATACACAAAACAAAGCACTTATATCAATTTCAAGCTAGCAGCTACTGAACATAAATCTTCAATCCTTTTTATACCTTTTTTATTACATATGTAAGATTATTTTCTTCATAATCAAAATCCGTTATAGATCTGAGTACGTATATAAAAATAGGAAACGTTGACGAAATGACTACCATGAGCTCAGTGTTGATCGATAATATCCAGCGCTATCGACGCCATATTGGCTACTCGCAGCTGCTCTCTTGATGCCTCTGCGAAACTCGCCGAAATCCGTCGAAGTGTTTGCGCATCGCCACATCGCATTTCGCGCACGCCTTTCACTGCACTTAAGTTCCATTTCTGGTTGAAATTAAGTGACTTACTTAATTTAATGCAAAAATGAAATTCATCTACATTTAAAATTCATCATCTTGTATTACTGTGTAGGACGAATTAAATTTATCTTTTTTTAATGTTCCAAGAACGTCCTAAAAAAGACATCTTTTGGACGTTTTTCGAACACGTGTGCCCACTGGGTATTTATAACCCGGCAATAAGCGTTGAATTAAGAATAATTAAGAATTTGTATTCCTATGAATACGCGATTTTTCCTCTGCCTAAAAATCCCCCAACGGGAAAAGAAAAACTGCAAATCCTATTCCTTTCAATCGACTTGGTAAAATTTAACGGAAGCATTTATTTAAACTAATTTTTTATTATTAAATCGTTTTATAACTTATAAATTTGAAAAATATTCAAATTTATATTTATTTATATTTTAATAATTTATTAAAACATGTTAAAAATTTATTAATTGCTGCTAACATTAAGAAGAATACATTACAGATGAAATCTATTCATATGCGTGAATTAAAATAATTTTAACTCTAGAGAGGCAGACTTGAATTGATTAGAATTAAAATATAAAAACTTATATTCCACGTGAAGGAATTAAAACAATTTATTATACATATTTTGTGAACTGATCCCGGTAATAAGCGTTGAATTCGGAAAAATTAAGAATTTTTATTTCTATGAATACGCGATTTTTCCACCGTCTAAAAATCCCCCATAGGGAACAGAAAAAGTGCAAATTCTATTCCTCTCAATCGACTTAATAAAATTTGACGAAAGCATTTATTTATCCTATTTTTCATTATTAAAACTTTTTATAACTTATAAATTCGAAAAATATTCAAATTTATAATAATTTATTTAAACGTGTTGCAAAATGCATCTAAGAAATCTATTTAAATGTGTGAGTTAAAAAAATGTTAATAGGAACCTATGCGGCGGCCGCTATGGAAATAGAAATAAATTAATTTCGGAGATATCCTATTCTTACAATGACATTTTAGGCAGATGAAAAAATCGCGCATTCAAAATAATTGAATAATCTTCACTTTTATGCTTCCACGACTGCAATAGATGAATTATGTGCAATCATTGCCACCCTGATCACCTCTCCAGAGGTATAATTTAAGGCTCCTTCAATGTACATAAAGGTTCCAATCGCGAGGCAATTCTGCTTCAGTGGCACTTGAATTAGGTTTACTGCTCTGTTTGGGGCTGTCGCGGTCGAGTGACCAGTCCTATAGGCGTGCTTCTCCTTGCGAAGTGACCTACTTTACAAGACCTTATCGCGAATATATCTATCTACAAGTCTTTCCACTGTTTTCCATAGGGAAGATGTGAAGCTAATGAGACGGAAATCCTTGTGTAAAGCATAACCAATCCTGCCTGCTTTCGGAATGAAGACTACTCTCGTACCACTCCATGCCGTCGGAACATATCCCAAAGTCATACTAGCCCTAGCAAGTCTCATGATCGGCCCTATGATGATCTCTCCAGCCCTCTGTTAAGGACTGGGTATATACCATCCGGACCAGGGGACTTGTAAGGACTCAAAAACTTGAGGGTCCACCTGACCCTGGAGGAGGTAACAATCTCGTTGGCTAGCCGCCGTTTCGGGCCCAAGTGGGTCCGATTTTTTTTATCGGTATTATTTTTGTTAGATTTCCAGATAACAATTATGGTGCAGCGTGTCAGCATCAGGCCTTGTTGACAAACAATACATGCACAGTATGATAATGACTATTTAAATTATTCAGTATAAATTTCTTTACTATTTTTTCCCATGGAAATTAAAAAATTGTACAATTTGATCTTCCTTATACGTTTAAAAAAGATCAAATTGTGAATAATAGGCGAAGAATGTGCAATAACGTAATTATGTTATGATGATGAGAATATTTAAATTGTTGTTCAACAGTATTTCAAAAATTCGTGAAAACTCCGCGACGGTATTTATAATTTTCTTATAGTTTACGTAGTTTGCATGGCCTGACCCGTTATCATTTTGACTTGTCAGTAACTCAAGTCTGGAACGCGTGATTGCTAGCTCTACTCTTTTGTGAACTCTTTTTCCGCCATGTTGCCTGTTTCAGTTGTTATCAGAAAAAGGAGTAAATCCTTAGCTAATTTCAGGCGTGGAATCGGTTCTGTATTCTGAAATCCTTAGTTTTTTTAACTATTCTTAGATTAAATATTTTCCCCCCACAAGCTTCCAGTGCACATCACGACTCTAATGACAACAACATTTTTTCGAAACTTTATGGCACGTTTTTTCAACTTCACTTTGCACTGCACTTTTCTCAATATCTTGCTTACGGGCAATGGCGCGCTCGATACAATCTCTAACTTTTCTACCTCCGCGACACTTCCGCTTGGTGTTAGTCATGTCTGAGATTCTTCGTCATGGGACAATTTTCAAAAACACTCAAGAAGAAATGGGTATCAATAATTAAATACACAATCATAATGCAGTGGATAATATATGTAGATGCACACTTATTAGTAAAAGGTTAACAATCAATCGCTGTCTTAAATTTTAGAAATTCATTTTGCGTTTCTGCAAGCTCTCAATTACAGTATTTAAACAAATTTTAAATTCGAAGTTTGAGATTCTGAATGCCATTTGCTTTGACACTGCGGCACAAACGATTAAAACTCGTAGAACATCACCCTGCAAAATCGGCACAGATATTATTCTCATCGAGATTTTTTTGAGCATCAGATCCCATTTCGAATCCAAAACATAAAATTTTGCTTTAAAAAATATATTTAAGTGTTTCTAATCAGTGGCGGATCCAGGGGATGTGTTTAGGGGGTTCAAAAACCCCCGAAACTTTTGGTCTTTTGTATTAGAGGCCGAAGCTGCTAAGCTATGCATGAGGAATACATATTTATATTTTGAACCCCCCTCTCCCCGAAATATTTTTCGGGTTCGTCCATGTTCCTAATAGACAACAGCTTTGGAAAAGAAGGAAAACCAATCCCACAAATAGTTTTTCTCCAATTAATCTATTTCGTTACAACGTAGTACATTTATTTTGCTCCTCATGAGCGAGGTAGAGGGCTGGTTTTCGCCCTTTTTCGTTCAAGGGCTTCCACTTCTGTCCAGAGTTTTTTTACTCAAGTGAATTTTGCATGAAAGGGTGTGAAAGTAAATTTGCGAAAAGTATTTACGTATTTTAATCAAATTAAATTATTGTGGACAGTTGTACTAATTGTCTATTATGAATCAAAGAGAACCGCGAACTCACGTGAGTTCGAGAACTTACGTACGTTTTCGAGAAAATTTAAAAAAGTAAACGTCAGATTTATTTTAGAAATAAAAGGACTAACCAACTAGGCCTTTAGAATGGCTAAAATCGATTTCAATTGTCCACTTAGTTTCTTTTTAATACTACTTTTAAAGTTATTTAAAAATTCCAAAGTGATTCATATGTTTAAGGCGCTTCCTCAGGCTTGAATATTAGCCCATGTATTACTCTGACAGGTTTTTCTCCTACAATTCTGAATTCTATGATTTCATATTTTATCCACAGACTATAAATGCTTAAATGTATAACCTTCTAGAGCGCTTTTTTCGAAAAATGACCTGATTCTTGTTTTATTGCAATTAATTGAAAATTGATGCATTTTTTTCGCCTGGGAAGTAGCAAACCGCCACCATGACAAAACGTAGCATCCCAGTGGGCACATCATTTTGAAAGTCCCAAGAACGTCTTTGGGACGTTCCTAGTACGTATTATGTCAGTCCAATTAACGTCTCTAAGACGTCCAATGTCCTAAAGATGACCTAAAGACGTCTTACAGACATGGACATTCTCGGGACGTCTTTCTTACTGACATTAGACGTTTTAAGAGCATCCCTAGGTCGTCCAAAAGACATGTTATAAAAGACGTCTTACGCATGTCCCAAAGACGTCTCTAGGACGTCCTTAATTTTTTTCCCCACTGGGATAGGACACCAATTTAGAAAAAATGGACATCTCTAGCTCAATGTTCAAAAATTTGAAAAAAAAAACAATAAATAATTGCTTAAATGATGATATGTTTTTGGAAAAATGTACTACTCCAAAGAATGACAAACCATAACATTTCAATAAGAAAATACGATTGTTTGTTACATTTTTGGGGATTAAATAATTGTTTAAATAATTTACATTTCTGTAAACACTTGAAAATTTTTTAAAAAGTAATGGGAAATATTCAAATGGTCCACTAGTAATTATTTGTATACAAAGACGACGGATATTTGCTACATATTAACAATAATGAACGTAAAAATGTAGTTTTTTATTTTTTGCTCATATTTGGGGTGCTATGCGGGGGGGGGGGGGGGGGGGGGGGGGGGGTAAATAAAATTTATTAGTATGGAGTTATTTCGCAAACACTTCATCTTGTAAATCGATTGAAAATATATTTATAATTTTTATCAAATTTTAACATAGTATAAATAGTACACATTGTGACATTTAATTTTATAATTCTATGGCTCGGTTCCCGCCTCGGAAAAGAAGGCTCCTTCGCTTTCTATAAACAATATTTTAATTTTTCGAATGAAAAGCAATGAAATTGAACCACATGATATGAATCTTGAAGAAAAAAATTTGATCAATTCTGACTAAGAGCACATTTATTGTGACGCAAGCAGTTGTATTTGAAACAAATAAAGATTCAAGAAAAAAGATAGGAAAATTGATTGCCTATGATTGCAGAGTTTTCAATTGAAACTTGCCACCATAAAATTAAAATAATGAAATGAATGAATGAATAAATGAAATGAATAAGAAAATCGAAATACAATAAATGTAAATTCTATAGTTTTCCTCTTTAACATTTTCCAATTTTGGGCGCACCATCTTTTTCTTTCAGTATTTATTGTCATACAATCCGAGAAGAGAGAAAAAAGGTATTTCCAGAAATTGAACGGATTCACCGATTTTCTTATTTCTTTTTTCAATTGAACCGAATGCAGAATATTAAAATTAAAGTCCTTAATATTTGCTAATTTCTAATTTCTTTAAACCGACTGTAATTTCCTACTAAGGGAAAGTTGAGTGAGGCATGACAGGCACTCACTCTAAATTCTCGGCTCGATCCTAGACTTCAGACCAACCGCTGTTTCATAGGCAGCCTGAGGCCCCGAGAATTATGTCCACCATGAGTACACTCATGATGGCGTTTTGCTACTTCCTAGGCGCAAAAAGTGCATCAATTTCCAATTAATTGCAATAAAACAAGAACCAGGCCATTTTTCGAAAAAAAGCGATCTGGGAGGTTCTACATTTAGGTGTTTATAGTCTGTGGTTGAAATATGAAATCCTACAGTTCAGAATTGGTATCATGACAGATTTATCTTAGAAATAAGTGAACTAACCAACTGGGCCCTCGAAAAGGCTCAAGTCGATTCTAATGTCCCACTAAGTTTCTTTTTAATTCTACTTTTAAAGTTATTTAAAAATTTCAAAGTTATTCGTAAGTTTAAAGTTTCACGCCAGAAAACCAGAGACTAACAAACTGGGCCTTTCAAATTGCTTGAGATTTGTCTTATTTAAGTTTGCATATTTCTGTTTTAATAATTCTTCGGTTTACGTCAACCCGGTACCCGGGCGCGCAAAGTAAAGAAGAAGAAACCGCGTAAGGAGCCAGTGTAAGCTACCGACGCGACGGACCGTCTAAGTTGTCTCTGCGACAAGTAAATACTTAGTGAACTTCCTCTTCGTGAACTTTCTCAGTCGTGATTTTTTCGAATACATACCTCTACTTTTACATAGCATGAGATATGAGCACACGTTTCAAATTCTCCGGCCTATACATGGCATAGAGATTCATATTCATTCACATACTCCCCTCCCTCTATATGGCATGGGAAAACTTACACTCTTTTGATTCAGAAATGCATATATATAGTATGTATAGGAACCGATTCCCTGGGAACGGCAATTAGATCCGAACTCAAAAGAACGAAACCAGGTCTATGGCTTAATGTTTCTATTAAATTTCTGTAAAAGGATAATTAGAGACACAATATTAACAAGTCAACCTGTGCACGAAGTTTTTTTTCACAAAAAGGCTTAAAAACATTGTGAATCTAAGAAGCAGTTGCTTGGAAAAAACATCTCTAGAATATTCAATTTATGCAAGAGGAATTGCATAGAAGGAACTCAAATATATTTGTCTCTAATGAGCCGATTACAATGTTGTTTGGAAACATATTTTGTGTTTCTTCTATGTAATACTTCAGAATTGGATTGTTTAACTTCTTCTGAAAATAAAACGGGTTTCTTTGAAGACATAATACGGCAACTATTAGCGCTTTATCTACTTAAAGCGCGAAAGTTTTATTTTTATATACCCCCCCCCCCCTCCCTTGCTCCATTTTTAACACTATTTCTAGCGTAATTATGTAACTAAAACATAGGCGTAAATTTCGCTGCCCCCACCCCCCTAAAAGCCTTACATAATTTATGTATTTATGGATGATCCGTCACTGCTATCTCGCACGGTTTCAGAATTGGCCATTTCGCACACGCTATGCATGACTCGAAAATCGAACCTTCTGTGCATGCGTTACAGAAAAATATTTCTATATTTACACCATTTTAATGAAAAATCAAACAAACGGCAACAATTGTACCTCTAACCTGCAGTACAAGTCCGATAACTTGCCGTCCGATAAGTGTACACTACCCTTAAAACGTGATCACACGTACAGCACGCACACTAATTGTGGTTCTTCCACTACGTGTGCTATTTTGCTAATGATTTGGGCGCACCTTATATCGTACTACTACCTGGCGCCACCGATAAGTCCGCAATTTCTGGAATTTTTCGGCCCTACAGCCCCGAAGTTGGAAGGTTATCGTACTTGTACTGTCAGTCTAAACTCACCAATAAAAAAAAGAGAGTACGAGTTACGTCTGAATCGCCGTCAAGGGTTGTTCGCTTATGCTGTGATCTGGTGTTTCTTAAGGCTAAAACAGCACTTGCAGTGCTAAATTGTCGTTTCCTTAAACCTCCCCTTTTTTCCTTATTTTTCTGACCCTATATTGTCCCCAATCTTGGGAACTTTTTAAACTGCGCTTGCGTCGCGCCGACCACCCGATAAATAATAATTGGAAAATGCATCCAAAGTAATTTCTTGATCCTAAATTAGAATTTCTGAGTAACAGATGAAAAAATAATGCATTTTTCATGCAAAAACGTTATTAATTCTGACTGCAGAAAAAAATATTTTTTCGTTAATTTAGAATTTTAAATGTTTGAACATATTAATAAAAAGGTAATAAGAAGATTCAGGTTCAAGCAAAAAATATTAGTTTCAATAGTATAAATATAATTTTATTGGCAGTGCAGTAATTAATTATTCCCAATTCAATTTGGAAATTTTAGTGATTTTATTTTAAGTAAAATTGTCGGAAACAAACAAAAATTTAATTTTAAGGTCGACGGAGACGAGATTAATTATTGGCACAAACAAAAATAATGTATTTCTCTGATCGCAGAATTCATAACCTCTTTTTCATTAACATCGATTTTTTTGTCTCTGTCACTCCACAATCTTATTTTAGGATTAGCAAAATTCTATTTGGGCCTTTTTCCATAATTATTTATTATATATATTAAATCTGAATATTTATATAATTCAAAATCAGCGCGCTAACAGTGACTACTCGGATTGACAGCGCGACGCAAGCACAGTTTAAAAAGTTTCCAAGATTGGGGACTGACCAAAAGGCCTACACCAAAAACATGGCGAACTGCTCAGGGAAAGCGGCTCCCCCGGAAAATGTAGAATTCACACACAATATCGGTTTGCAAACTAAAATCGTCGATATGGAATTTGATTCTGAATTGGACGATAACATGGTGTTATCGTGTTATGGTGTTATTGCAAAACCTGAGTAATGAGATCCAACAGTCCCAGAATGTACGGAATCTGAGTACCTCGCCAACACGTGCTGTCGCCCCTAGCTTCAAATCGTCAAAAGAGAGACCGACGAAGCGGAACTCCTCAGACCTAATCGATGTAGATGAAGATTATTCTATTATTTTGAATGCGCGATTTTTCCATCTGTCTAAAATATCATTATAAGAATAGGATATCTCCTAAACTAATTTATTTCTATTTCCATAGCGGCCGGCGCATGGGTTCCTATTCCCCAAAAGAAAACATGTATTCAATATATTTAATTCCTTGTGATCGTACCGACAGATACACTTCACAGAGATGTCTTCTATTCCCCAAAAGTGTTCATATTTTGAGATTACTCAATTCCTTTTAGTAAGTTCACAAAATATGTGCAAGAAATTGTTTTAATTCCTTCATGTGGAATATAAGGTTTGAAAATTTAATCTTAATCAATTCAAGTCCGCCTCTCAAAAGTTAAAATTATTTTAATTCACACATTTAAATAGATTACACCGTAATTTTAATTTTAATTCATGATCAAATACATTCGACACTTACGGTGGAAGATTTTATATTTTTAATGTCTTGAAAGTTTCCTTCAATGTATTCATTTTAATGATTTTAATAATAACAAATCAAATCGTCACTGAAAAATGTCAGGATGTAAACAGTTGACATTTGAACATAGTAAATAGTCGGAGGAGTGGGGTCCCTTCATGTGTTGAGGGCACTATTGAGGGCGGACCTGCGCTAAATGTTCGCAGTACCGCGACTCGAGTGTATTGAGAAATCTGGTTCCTCCATAGTTCTAGTAGATTGTCACGATGGTAAAAGTGCCAACAAGATCATTGATAGTTCGGATCTCTTGACTAAGTCTAATCTCGCTGCATTCATCCCAAACTATCGGGTGCTCGTGAGGGTATAGTGCGCGATATTCCTATGGAAATATCTAATGACGATCTAATCAGATACTCGGCTACAAGTTCAAAATTGTTAGGAATGACAAGGGAGAATTTGTCCAGATAAAAACGATGCAAATTAGATTTGAAGGTCAGGGGGTCCCGGATTTCATTGACATCTTCCAGCTGAGAGTCAAAGTTGAAACCTACATCTCTCAACCAAGAATCTGTTACCAATGCTGTAGATTAGGTCACGCTGCTAAACAATGCAAAAACCCTCGCTGTCGTTCTTGTGGTGGAACTCCCCATGACATATAAAATCGCTGCTTGAAGGACCCCCAACATCTATTTCTGTTCCCCTACAGGCGCCCAACTCTTGCTATTCAAACTTTCCTAGCCTTGGAGACGTGGACTTGGACTCTGCCACGGGTAATCCCACTCAAGTCTACATCAAACTTTTGCATCTATCACATCTTTTTTAAAACTAAAATCACGGGTTCAATGTAAATAAAAACTTCGTGGCTCACCTTTAATTTCCTACGAAACCTCCAATCAAAGAAACCAAAAAGTTGCTTCGAGTCTTTTTATAAGAGCGCTGAATCTTTCTCATAACATCTATGTAACAAATATCCATGTTTCAAAGATAAATGTTAACCCTCATGGTGCTACCTCTGTTCCTCCCTCCAATTCATCCCTTCCTCCTCAGTTTGCCGAAAGTCTTGCTCAGATAATGTCTTTTTTGTCACAGCTTTATAACCAAATGGCTCCTTTCCTAGCCATGCTGAATAATCTCAATTTTTTCTCCACCTCCCCTTTGAATCCTAATTCTATATCTTCCTCACAGACCGCCACTTGTAATATTTCATCTTAGATAATGGCTACGGAGAGTTCTTTAAATATTCTTCAGTAGAATTGTCGGGGTATTTTCCCGAAGAAAGGCTCACTGGAAAAAATCTCTCACAAATTTGATGTAATTCTCTTGAGTGAGACCCGGATTAATCCCCAGTCCAGATTTATTCTCAGAGGTTTTAATGTTACAAGGAAGGATCGCCCTGGTCGAATGAGGCTCTTTTTTTATAGCTATTAGAAATGACATTCCATTGAAACAAATAGATACAATCTATTGTATAGATGACACCCTTGATACATTATCAGTGATCATTCCAACTGACACGGGTCATTTACTCGTTCTTAATGTTTATAGAAATCCCCGTGCTTCTACTAGCTTCAATTAAGGTTGTATGTAAATCCCATCCCCGTACAAATAGTAGAGTTCCGTGGGGCGCTGTTAAGGCATACTACATTGAAAAAATTTCACGGACCTGCATGGTGAAGATTTCAGTGCGCTGCTGGCATATAAAGCGTAGGATGTGTGTATACGTATAGTTACCACTGCTATGCCAGTGGCAGATTCGGAGATAATGCAACGTCATAATTAAAACCTAACCATGGCTGACCAACTGTCATGTGCGTTTGAATAGCTTGGTACAGTAGATAAGCTGGAGAGAGGGAACAGTCTTGCTGCTATGCAATACTGTTATGTTTATCAGTTTGAAAGTGACTAAAATTTCAATGTTTTTCATTGAATGAAATATTTTCAAGCAGCACTAATACCGACATTTTTTTAATTTCTCTACCAGTGCGTTTAATTACTATAAATAAAAATGTGAAGATTGCCTATGTACTGTTCATGAATTACATGTTAAAGTGGTCAACTTTGACAATAATTATCTCTGCATCGGTATGGTTAAAAAATTTGAAATTAATTTAGCATATAAATCATTATTTCATTTAAATATAGCTCTTTCTCCAAAAAATTCAACCAGAGATTGATTTTTTACATACAACCTTAATTCGTGTACTTTCTTTGATTCGACTTCAAACTTTTCTTCTATCTTTGTTGGAGGAGACTTCAATGCACATCACCCATCTTAGGGATGTGAATCCTCCAGTACATAAGGGATTTCAATTTTTGATGCGTTGTTTGACACGGATATATTTGTTATTAACAGCGGAGAATCGACTCTGTTTCGTCATCTAGGACAGAAAAAATCAGCAATAGATTTAACTATAGTGTATAGTAATTTGAAATTAATTGCCTTATGGTCAGTTCTTGAAGATAAAATGCGTAGTGATCACTTCCCATTGAAAATAAATATGGGTATTCCTCTCAAATACCACTAATTCTTCTCACACAAATATAATTTAAACAGAGTTGATTGGACAAATTTCAAATCTTTGTTGTCATCAATCCAAAAAGATGACAATCTTCCTGAATTAAAATCTCACCGTGATATGACCAATGCACATTACAACTTTGTAAAGAATATAGATAATGCCCTTCACATGGCGGATCCTAAAATAGATAGAAAGCCTTCAAGGAAAAAATTCTATCCGACCCCCCCCCCCCCTGGTGGAACAATGAATGTGATAAGATTTCTCGTATAAGATTACCCAAATTTAAACACTATATGGCCTCTTCTAACAAGGAGAACTTTATTGACTTCCAAAAATATCAAGCATTAACCACAAAAAGGTTTAAAATAATTAAATGCACCAGTTTCAGTTCATACTGTGAATCTTTGTCTTTCAATTCTCCTAATTCTAATATTTGGAATAAAATAAGAGCGTTTCCTCACAGATTATTGAACCCACCTTCACCTACCTCTAGCTCCATAAATTTATATATACTAAATAGTATGAATGCCTACATCGAGAGCTTCTTAGCGATGTCAAATGATTTTTCTAATGTAGTGATTCCTTCTCTCCCAAATTTCTTCTTAGAAAGCTGACTAAAATTAGTTTGGAAGTCATATTAAACCTTGCAAAAGCCTCTCTTCTCCATCTACTACATATCTTAAATCATATAATTATTGAAACTATCTTTCCTGACTCCTGGAAAGATTTCTTAATATTCCTTCTTCCAAAAAGTGACAGAAAGAAATTTAGACCAACTGCGCTAGCCTCTTGTTTTTTGAAAATTGCAAAAAGACTTATTTTGAATAGACTTATTTATTGTGCTGATAACCTGGCGATCCTCACCTTATCTTGGCAGTTACACTTCTTCTGTTATATATAACTTGTACTAAATAACAAGAAATGGTTTAACTCTATTCAGTCTGCATAAGAGCTTTTTCCCACTAAAATCTTTCTACCGACTTAAGGGTTATAAAGACAGAGTCTTAAATTCATCCACTCCGTTACACTTCTAAAGTCCCTACCCACTGAAGTTTTTCGAAACAAGGAGCAATTTACAAATAGGCTTAGCCTTAAAGCACCGTGAATACCCTGAAACAGTTTTAAACAATTTTACTAAATTTTAATTTCCGGATTTTTGTCCACTTTTACACCGATGGCTCAAAATTCCCAGAATCATTTGTTGGGGCTTTTGTATATTCCCCTCAATTATATGTAGAAATTAAAATCAGGATTTCGGAACATGCTACTACCTACTCAGCAGAAGCACTAGCGATTAGTGAGACAATTCAATAAATTTTGGATAACAACATTACGGTTTCCCGATTTTTCTCCAAGCACAAAAGTGTACTACAAACTTGTCAAAACTTTAACGCTTCTTCCTCAACGTCGTATCTTATTTCCAAGATTCGAAATCTTCTTTAAATAGTTACAGGTAATAACCTTAATATGGCTCTAATATGGATTCCTGGTCACAAGAGTTTTCCAAGCAATCAAAACGCCGACTATTTGGAAAAAATTGCTACTAAAGATGGAACCTTTCTGGATATAAAACTCCGGCACACAGATATTTGATCAGTAATCCTTCCCCTACAGCTAAACTCTGCCTTAGGATCTTGGGGGGTAAAACCTCGGAATCTTGAGGAATTGGCCAATATTACTTTAAAACCATTTTGACTCATCGAAATTCAACAAGCCATGGTCTCACAAATATAAACTCGATAGGAAATCAATAGTAACTATTTCAAGGCTACGGGCCAATCACTACACCCTAGCTGCTAGTCTTGCTAGAAAATGTTTGATCGATGATGGAGGGTGTGCTTTGTGCGGTTTTCCTGACGAGAATATCAATCACGTGCTATGAGTCTGCCCCGGTTACTCAGGTCCCAGAAAACCACTCGAATCATCTCTTATTAAAAAAGGGGTTTTACCACTGTTCAGTATAGAAGCTTTCCTCTAAAATCCTACAAAAAAAACTTTTCTTCCTATCTTAGAATTCTTTAAAAACAATAACCTACTTTTTTAATCTTCTTGTATAATCATTTACAAACAGGACCTCTATTTGCTATTTTTCGAACCGTTCAGTTTCACATAATTCCTGTTCTTTTTCAAATTTTAAACCATAATTCACGCCTTTCGTCTTGATACACAACGCCATCTCCATTGTACTTCCACAAATAGTGGTGGAATTCCTGTAACGATATAGATTTTCGGGTCCTAGAGCCCTCAAAATATATACGTTTAGTTACACGAAGTGTACCTCGAAAACTAGTATCGACTAGCGAGATATCGATTCGATATATCGATTGATCGATGTGTGTTCAAATTCAAATTATAATTTAAAATTGAAACCTACCGAAAGAAATCTATGAGTTTTCTCTAGCGAAATAGCCTAGCCCATTTGAGTCTGTAAACAGAGTCGATTTGAAACAATATAATCTCGGAGATAGACTGAGAGATTTGGGTCCTTTTCAATATCCTTTTAGCGGTCCTTTTAAGAGCGGTGCGACGGTAATATAATGTTCCTTTTGTATTCGTCACGTACCATGGACATAGGAAACAAGGGACTAGGCATGCCATTGCGGAGGTGTTGCAATGAAGGGGGAGGTCCGCCACCTTTCATGTCCCGCGACAAACATGGCAGCGCCCACATGTTCATATTTTCATGCACAGTTTGTCGGCAAAAAACTCGTGCACATAATCAAATGGCACATCCAAAGATAGCGGCTCTCCCCACTCATGGAATTCTCCCCCTCCCGTGGATTCAACCCCGCTCGCCAAGTTAGGATGGCATGCCTAGTCACGTGTTTCCCATGTCCATGGTCACGTACCGCGCGGGCAGAGTTATTCACAGTAATTGGCCGTGGCTAATCCGCTCTCTCTTTTTAAATTTCTCTTCAAAGTATTAACACTTTTTTTTAATTGATGAATTTTCTCATTATACTTATTTATAATTATAACTTATATACTAATATTAAATTTTCTAATTGAATTAAAAAATGTTGTCTTTTTTGGCGTATCTCATTCCATTTACAAGAAACGTTGTATTAATTTCAATTTTAAGCATTTAAAAAAAAAGTTAGATATCTGAAATTATCGAAACCCGTAGATTCCGAATTATTATATTTTAGACTGTTAACTATGAAATTAAAAAAAATCTACTTCTAAATTTTAATCCGAAAGCTTAATAAAGGACCCCTGAGTGTCGTCTACTCTATTGATATAGCCTATCTGCTTGTTATTTATGATCAAATTCTTATTTGAATTTCAGCCTCTCTGCTTTTTATTTATGATCGTATTTCTATTTCATTTCCGGAAAGGACATTTTAAAGCCTTTAAAACATTTAAAAGAACTACCTGGACCTTGAAATATATCTACCTGAGTGTCTGCAGAGAATTTCTCTGAGCTTCTCTGACCCTAGAGAATTTTTAGAATATACTCAGAGATTCTTTTCGGTAGGGAACTTAAAACTATAACTTAGAAATTACAGAATAAGAACAATTTAGAAGAAATATTAATTATTTTAATACTCTATCTATCCAGAAATAATAGAGAGAATAACAATTACAGATTCATTCGATATCAGGGAAATACTTATAGACTACGGCGCAATAGGAAATAGTAGCATTCCTAAAGATGAGTCAGAGAGCTATTTTTAGTATCAAAACGTACATTAGAACGAATTTTGACAAGAAATAGTATTATAAACATCCGGTCACAGTTTGAACTTTGGACCGAAATTGTTTGGATATGTCAATCAACGAATTGTTCATGTTGCGTTTTAAACCTAATAGGCGGGGCCATGCGACCTAATTTCTTATTTGTAAGCTGACTGTTAAATTCAATGAAGCCAGCAATTTTATTGGCTGAAAAGGAAAAGTGGGAGATTACTCCGCCAAAAACAGAGTCTATAAAAAGGCGCGCACAACAGAAAAACGCCAGATTTTTGTATCTACGAAACCGCATAGTTAATACTAAACCTGCGACACTTGATAGTGTATAATTGAGTTTTTTTGGACTTAGAAACTTTTTATTGTATTTGATCTTACTCAATTCATTTGAATTGTTGTTAAATAATAAACTATTATAAGTAAGATAACGCGAAGTGGGACGCCGTGATATAAACAATTATAAAGAATTGTGATTTGTGACTTTCAGACAGTGATGGTGGAAATTCATCTTTAATAAATTGTGAATCAACGACTGTTAAATTAAGTGTTTTTATTTCAAAAAAGTTCCTTTAAATGGTTTTCGTTTTAACGAATCAACGGCAACAATGATTTTAATTTTTTCTTAATTTCATTATGATTATTATGTACATAATAGTTTTGTATTCAAATTTAATTTTAAATTATAAACTACATTTATCGTTTATAGTTTTCCAAATTGCGTTAATTCCAAAATGACTCTTGGAAGAATAATTTCTATTTTTCAAATTTTTCAAATATTTCCAAACTTGAAATCCATTTTGGAATTTTAATCTTAATCTTCCATGCATGGATATGAATTGATTCTCAACTTATCCAAATGGACAATTTTAGTCTTTTCAGCGCTAATTCTTATAAGAGCGTTACGCTCACCTATTAATTCTTCTAAAACGTATGGTCCATCATAATATGGTGAAAACTTTTTGTTTTCCCTTTCATTAATTCCCAAATATACCTGGCTCCCAACCTTAAAGTGCTTAGGATGAGCTTTCCTATCATAATATTTCTTATATTTTTCTTTCGCTTTAAGGAGTCTCTCGTGAGCCAGCGAGTGCACATTGTGAAGCCTCAGAAGGAGCTCCTACAAATGCATCGTATACGTCTTATCAGGCGGATTGGGAGAGAAGCTTGTTGGAAAATTAGCATCTATACCATAAACTAGAGTGAAGGGAGCAAAGCCTGTTGCCTCGTGAACATTCACATTATAAGAGAAAACTGCAAATCGAGTTCAATCATCCCAGTCAACTTTTTCTTCGAAACTTCTGAGATATTCAATCAAGGTATGATGACTTCTTTCTAAAGATCCCAGAATCTGCTGATGATAAGCAGACGATTGGATCTTTTTAATTCTAAATATTTTGCAAAAAACCTTGATTACTTTACTAACCAAATTAGCATCCTGATCAGATTGTATTACCCGCGGGCAACCATACCGCTTAACAAATTCTTCGGCTAAAGCTCTGGCTATAGTGGATGAATCAGTATCCTTCACAGGTATTGCATCACAATATTTTGAAAATACACATTGAATCGTAAGGATATGTGTATTACCCCTAGAAGTAACTGGAAGAAAGTGGGACGATGGTCGTGGGGGCTAAAGCGTAGGCTTTGGACCCACTCCTTCGGCTTGCGGGTTCGATTCCCGCCTCGCACTCTGGAAGAGTCTCGG
>NC_046664.1:111037255-111043629 GCF_010883055.1 Belonocnema kinseyi
TTCCACCACCAAGTAAGTGTGTGGAGGGTGTGTAAAAGGAATAGAGAAGGTGTAAGAAAAATGTAAACCCTTAGGGGACACATTAGAAGCTTCCATTCCAGTGAAGTAACTGGAAGAGGTCCTGTAAGGTCAATTTGAATCTTTTCAAATGGTTCTTAGGGAGAATCAGTTATCAACATTGGTTGACGATTTTTCCTGCTAACCAATTTACTTCTCAAACAATTTTTACATGAACCAACGATTCTTCTAACATCTTAATTCATATTATCCCAATAATATGACCACTAATAATTCAGTCCTGACAAAATGCTGCCGAAACATTTGCTCAATCGAGAGCCAAGATATCTGATCCAAATTGTTTCCCTTCTTTGAAATCTTCACGCTCTTGACATTAAGAATATTCATTGCATTTTTTAATGCAATAATTGCACTAGATATGTGATTCAAGAAAACCTGATCATCATACTTATTCCTCACAATCAAAGCAAAAATATACCTATTGTTTCGGGTGAAGACTACTAATTCACCTAATTTAGGATTACTTCCTAAAAAATCTTCAACTCGGAAGAGATTATGACTCACTAATTCTTTATTAGTTTCAGGCATCATCGAACCATTGGCTGAGACAAAATGAGCAATATGTCCTTTACCCATATAAATTATGTCATTACTGTATGATCCAAACGCGTCTGAGATGACCGATGCAGGAATCTTTTCAAGAACAGAAGCACTGATCTCACCATTGTGTTTTTGTCTTCCATCTCCTGCAAAGCGCACAATTCACTTTGCTTCTTTACGGCAGAAGAATTTAGTCCCACGCCCGCACCCCACAACCCACTCAGAGCCGATGAAGATGTGGACATCAAGGGCTTCTGCTTTTTAGGCACCTGAGCTGAACCATTTTGAGCCGATGAAGGTATCTTAACTGGGTCGTTAAGGTCTTCATCAGGTGAAGCCATAAGACTGTCATCACTGAGAGTTGAATCTCCCGACTCCGGTTTGGAATCCTTATCTTTCAAAGGACCACCTAAACTACCAGGGTTAGCGCGTTTCCATCCCCACGAATCTGAACCAAAATGTTGTGGTGCATTGGCGCAGACCGATAACGGGATCCCTAATAGGCTACACCCAACAGAAGACGCGAGTCGTGGTGCCTCAGCACTCTGATCCTGGGTGGCGATTTGATAATTCTGAGAGATTGAGTCTAGATTATTCATTTCACTAATCACCTCAATTCCAGTAACGTTACTTTCCGCTGCTCTGACATCTAGAGCCTCAAAACAAGCAAACACTCGCTCCATTAACTCTTCTGGTTCAATCTCGTTATCAGAAGCTGGAAGTTCCACAACAGCTATCAGCTTTGAATCGAAGGAATCCAAAGTAGATAATAAAGGGCCCCTATCATTCAGTGGCCTGAAATAGTTGACGCAGAAGACAATAGGAAGAAGTTCCTTCTCTATTGTAGAATAATTTATCTCAGCTCCTTGAAGAGTCCTTGAGGCAAAAGCGATTGGCAAGTCCTGACCAATCCTACCCTGACTGAGGACACCTCCAAAAGTGTAATTTGAAGCGTCTGTTGTCAATACAAATAGTTTTGAAAAGTTAGGATACTGTAACAATGGTTCGGAATAGATTTTATCACGCAGGATCTCAAAAGCTTCTTGTTCTATAGATGTCCAACAAAAATAAGTGCTGTCCTTCAAAATTTGAGTAAGTGGCTTAGCCACTTTAGCGAAATCTGGAATAAACCTCCTATAGTAACCTACAAGCCCCAAGAATTATTTAACATTTTTCTTTCCTCTTGGAATAGGAAAATTCTTTACAGCTTCTATTTTTCGAAGATCTGGTTTCACCCCTTCTCGCGTGATAATATGTCCCAAATATACTATTTCTTTTTTCAAGAAATAACACTTTTCAGGGTTCAAAGATAATCCCGATATTCTTAAACGATCTAAAAGCGCTTTTAATTTTTGACTGTGATCAATAAGTGATGAGGCAATGTCATCCATATAAACAAATACATCAATTCCTTGTAAACCAGTCAGAACTTGGTCCATTACCCTTTGAAAGGTGGCAGGGGCATTTTTGAGTCCAAATGGCATTCTATTGAACTCGAAATGAGCGAATGAAATAGAAAAAGCAGTTTTTGCTTTGGATTCGGGATCCATGGGTATTTGATGGAAACCTGATGCTAAATCCATAACAGAAAAATATTTAGATCCTCCTAATTGATCTAATATCTCTGTTATTTGCGGTAAAGGGTAAGAATCACTAATGGTTTTTTCGTTTAATCCACGATAATCAACCACCATTCTCCATTGTTTATTACCATGAGGATCTGGTTTTTTGGGAACGACCCAAACAGGAGAATTATATGGGGATACTGATGCTCGAATTATTCCATCTCGAAGATATTCTTTAGTTTTTTCCATAATCACTTTTTTATGAATAGGTGGATGACGATAACTTTTTATGTTTACCGGTTTATTATCAGAAGTGACAATTTTATGGGCAAACAACACTAGTTGATCCCAATTTGTCACTAGGAAGATGAAATTGCTGAGAATAATCAAAAAATATTGGAAAGAGACTTTCTTTCTCTTCATCATTTAAATCAGAAAGTTTACAATTTTCAAAATTTCAGCAAATCTAGAAGACTGTTTTCTTTGAGCTGCAGAAAGTTTACAATCCTCAGAATCAATTTCAAAATAATCTGCAAGCTCAACTGGTGGTATTGTTAAATTTATTTTCTGATTATTGGAATTTATAAAGAAGATTTTAGCAGTTCGTTTTCATTAAAAATCAAAGACTCACCAGCAAAAATTCCAGGGCCACACTGAATTCTACGTAAGTAACCTTCTTTTAATTTAGTATCTTTTAATTGAATTGTTACTAATTTCTTTGTTCTTGCAGCTAAACTGATTGTCTTATAGGAGTCAAATGGAAAACTAATATTTCCTAATTGAAGACAGTCACTTTCAAAATTTACAATGGCGTTGTGTTTTTTGAGGAAAGGAATACCAAAGATACCGATACAACGTGGAAAGAAGGTTCGAGACCCCTTATGATCAACCTGATTTCACCGATAGTGGAAACAATTTCCGGGCCTATTCCAACCAAAAGAAATTATTCGCTTTTTATTTATTTAAACCGTGGGACTCGCCACATTTTCTTTAATTAGGTTCATTCCAGCGCCAGTATCAATTAAAAAGATCACCGTATTCTTTGAAAAAAAAAATTATCAAATTCTACTGTCGCATTTGGACCGAATACATTAAACTGTCCGAGTGAGAAGATGATGCGCTGGGTTGAGAGGGGTTTACAGTTGGAGTCGTCTGGCCTCTCGTCAGACAACCCGCCTCGAAGTTTAAATCACTATTATTTGATTTTTGTCTAAACTTAGACCATTTCCTTTCATGCCTTCTTTTAATGTTACAATTATCTACGGAATGGTTACTTCGATAACAATAACTACAATCCGTATTCTCTTTGTCCTTTACATTTCTTTTAATCTTTTTTGGACAGTTTTGCTTATAATGTCCAAATTCTTTGCAATGATAACACTTCACAGACTCTAAATTTCGTACAGGCTGTATCATCCTCTACTCGCATATGAGCTACTCTAATATATCTTGCCCTATTTTATTCCTTAAATTAGAGCCCGATGAGGTAGATGGAATGGAGCCAGACAAAGATCCATGAACTCTTCCCCAATTTTTCACTTTTTGATCGGCTTTAATGGCTAATGCAATACCATAATCCAAAGTGTTAATTTCTTTATCATGAATGGCCATATAAATGTTGAAATCTAATCCCCGTAAAAAATTGCCAATCACGGTCTCTTTATACGCTTCAAAACGGCCCATACCTCTTATTCCGAGGGTGTTTTCCATTACTTGAGAAGTTAATTCATTGAAAATTTGATTAACGCGAGCCCCATATCCTTGAATTGACTCATCCGGTTTCCTTTTAACGTTAGCTAAAGTCTGTAAAATTTGACTTACATCTTCTTCCTGGGCGTAAATACGTTCCAGAGTTTTTAAGATGTCATTAAGTTCCACATCGATTTTATCTTGAATATGATAACGCGCTTCGCCGGTAATTTTATTCAAAACCATCATAGTTAAGTAAGGTGCATCGCGAGGATCGGCCTAGCTTTTTTCGGTGACGATACTTCGTTTACATCTTTCGCATTATTATCTAAACAACGCTTCCTATTTGGAGCCATGTTACAAAAAAAAAAATTTCTAAAGACTTACTCTTTTGACAACAATCTTTTGCAGACAAATAATCCAATTGATAGTGCAGAATAAAATTCACAACACTGTTGACCTTAATTTGCCACATTTATTCACTCAATTCTTCATTGCTCCAGGAAGATTTTCTGAATTGCTTGAATGTCCTTGATCCTTCAGGAATTTCCTTCGAGTAGTTGTTATTGATTTCTCTGCGGTTGATCCCACGGTGCCATACTTCCTTCCGTTTCGGGCAAGTAATTCAGCATCAATTTTTTATTTTCCACGTTGAGGTAAGGATTTTCTTATTAAAAATTTATTTTATCCTTTTAGACCTACGGTTATTGAGGAATAGTTTGGTGGTCTCTATTTAACTTTTAACAACCTTGGTGCAATTGTCAACAGCCTATGCTACCGGGAGTAAAACCACCCCAAAACCCTGGCAGAAGATTGCGGCTTTTATTTTCTAATGTTCATTGTTATAAATTGATAATCCTGTTCCATTCATTTTTCAGATTCAAAAGACAGCGCCTTTTATCTGTGGAGTAGTCTCCTTTGTGGTGAGACGAACAGCCTTGAATTCCAATCAGTGAGTCAGTAGTCTAGTGACCCAGTTTTTCTTCAATTTATTTGATTTATTCCTTTATGGTGCAACACATCCCACCGCTGTCACCAATTGTAATGCCCAAATTTCACCAAGGTTTTCTATCGACAATTCACTGCTCTCTGATTGGACATCTGAACGGGATCGTTGTGGCCGTTGATTCGTTGAAACGAAAACCATTTAAAGGGACTTATTTGAAATAAAAACACTTAATTTAACTGTTGATGATTCACAATTTATTAAAGATGTATTTCCACCATCACTGTCTCAGAAATCACAAATTACAATTGTTTATAATTCTTTACGTCGCGGCGTCCCGTTTCGCGTTTAACAATTGATCTTAATTATAATAGTTTATTATTTAACAACAATTCCAATGAATTAACTAAATTCAAACATAATACAAAGTTTCTGAGTCCAAAAAACTCAATTATACACTATCAAGTGTCGCAGGTTTAGTATTAAATATGCGGTTTTGGAGATGCAAAATCTGGCGTTTTTCCGTTGAACGCGCGTTTTTATAAACTCTGTTTTAGGCGGAGAAATCTCCCACTTTCCCTTTTCAGCTAATAAAATTGCTGACGTCATTGAATTTAATAGTCAGTTTACAAATAAGAAATTAGGTCGCATGGCTCCGCCTATTAGATTTACAACGCAATATGACCAATTCGTTGATTGACATTTCCAAACAATTTCGGTACAAAGTTCAAACTGTGATCGGATGTTTATAACACCATTTCCTGTCAACATTTGTTCTAAGGCACGTTTTGATACTAAAAATAGCTCTGTGACTCATCTTTAGGAATGCTAAGAATCTAACTTATTCTTATTGCGTCGTAGTCTATGAGCATTTCCCTTTTATCGAATTAATCTGTAATTCTAATTCTTTCTATTATTTCAGGACAGAGAGAGAGTAGTAAAATAATGATTTTTTCTTCTAAATTGTTCTTATTCTATAATTTCTAAGTTATGGTTATTAGTTAAACTTCAAATTCTAATAGGAATTTGAACACACATCGATCAGTCGATATATCGAATCGATATCTAGCTAGTCGATACTAGCTTTCGAGGTACACCTTGTGTAACTAAACGTATATGTCTTGAGGGCTCTAGCACCCGAAAAACTATGTCGTTACACCACGTATCGTTTTGAAGACATTACGTTTTAGTGTTGGGGGCAACGCTAGATGGCGCTGAAAGTCAGTAAAATCACTGCGCATGTGCAGCCCCCTGCCACGGCCGTTTATGTGTATGTGGTAGTAGTTTCCTTACGATCCGGAAGGGAAATGTCGGCCAAACTAAGCCAACAGATGGCACAACAAGAAGTAGGTCTGTCTTTTTCATTGAATTGCATTAAGAAAAAGAAAAAACAATAAAAAACTTTATGCTGTTTGCAAATAAACAAAACAGAATATATGAAAAAATAAGTCTAGCTATTACTTTTATTATTACACCATTAAGCCATTTCCCTTTCGGGGTAGGCGTGACTCACTCGGCAGGGGAAAGGAGTAGTGTGTGGATGGGATAGAGATTTT
>NC_046664.1:111043729-111044861 GCF_010883055.1 Belonocnema kinseyi
ATAACTGAACAAAAAAAATTTTTTAAATTGTTTTCAACATGATAGTAAAATTTAAAAATAAAAAAATTACATTTTCATCCAAAAAGCTAAATTGTATACTAAAGAAAGGCATTTTTAATAAAATACATGAACTTTGCACAAAAGAAATTTATTTTCCATGAAGACTAATTTTCTGAGCAAAAAATTAATGTTTAATCATAGTTAAATTTTCGACAACAAAGATTACTTTTCTACCAAGAAAGAAGAGTATTCAATAAAATACAAACAATTATAACTAAAAACGATCACTTTTCATTTAAACATAGAATAGTTAAATTTCAGGTTAAAAAAATTAATTTTGAACCAAAAAGAAAATAAATTTTCTACAAAATACTTACATTTTCAGAAAACAAATTTATCCAACTAATTGATGAATCAACAACCAAAAAAAAATATGAGAAAAAAAATGTTAAAATTCTTTGAAATCGCTCGAAATTATTGAAATTAATTGAAAATTCGTTGGAATGTTTTAAAATACTCTCAAATATTTCGAAACCTTCAAAATATTTTGAAAGACCTTGGCATCTTTTAAAGATTTCTAAAGTACTTTGGAATTTTTTTACATAACCCTGCTAAAGTTAAAATTCTTTGAAATTCCTTTAAATTATAAAAATAAGTTGAAAATTCCTTAAGATCTTCCAAAACATCCTCAAATATTAAAAATCCTTAAAACCTTTTAAAATCTTTTAAAAAATTGTAAAGCTCTTGAAAATATCTTACAATTCAATAAATACCCTGAAATATTTCAAATCATTTAAAATCTCACACTAAATTATTAAAGTAATTTGAAAATTACTTAAAATCTATTAAAATATTCTAAAATATACATCAAATCCTTTAAAATATCATTCTAAATTACTGTGATCAATTGAAAATTCCTTGGAATCTTTTAAAATTCTCTCCAAATTTTCAGATCCTTTAAAATCTTTTCATATACCTAGAACTTTTTATAAAGATTTCTAAAGTATTTAAAATTTTTTTAAGTAACCCTTTTAAAAAATTTTAAATACTTTAGAAATCTTTAAAAAAAATAAGTTGTAGGTGTTTCAAAAGGTTTTAAAGGATTTGAAAAATTTTAGAGAATTTTAAAAGA
>NC_046664.1:111044961-111050975 GCF_010883055.1 Belonocnema kinseyi
AATCATGTCAAAGTTAAGTATCAAATCGTCATATGGTGGAGATTGTAGTTCTAACGTCAGTTCCACCAAAAACTTCAGTTAATAAGGGAGGGTTGGGAGAGGAATTATTTAAAAAAAGAAAAAGTCATGAAAATATGTAGTTTAATATGAATAAAATTTAATTTTGAGATACATTTTGAAACCAGTTCGAACTTGATATTTTTGTGATTTATTTTTCTCATATTATTCATTTTATTATTTTTTAAAGTTAAACAAAAATATTTATTGTTGAAATTATTAATGTAGCTAATGAAAAAATGAATAATATTTAAGACCTCAATGATAACAATATTTAAAACATATACATGATCAGAAGAATTAATGAAAAATATATTACTTATATCCAATATAAATATTATAATAATTAGAATATGTAAGACTACAGCTTAAGTTGCAAAGTAAAGAATCTTTGTTCCTTTAAAACCTTAAAAATTTCAAGTTTTTAAGGAAATATTTTTAAAAACGAGTGGTAATTGTAATTAAAATGGTTGAGGGAATCATTTGAAAGAAATTAAATGACACAAATGATTAAGGAGAAAATGGATTTATTATAATGTATATATTTATTTAAATTAAACCCAACATCATATATACATTTATACAGTTCAATAATTTGTTTCTTAATCTTGAAACCTTTTTTCTCGCTGCATTCAGCCCCTAATAATTTTATTTAAAAATTTAAATTTAAAGGAGATTTTGAATTAAATAGTTAATTATATTATTGCAAACCTCATTCTAAAATAAACAGTCTATAAGCTATTAAAATCTATAAACAAGCGTACTGTACTCATGACGCACAGTTGAAGGAAAGATCATTAAATTCTATAGATTTTGACTCTCCGAAATTTTGTCTTCTCTATTTTTTTATTAATAATTTTTCCAGTCAAAGTATGAACAAAAGTTGGCTACATTAATAATTTTAACAAAACCTAATTTTGTTTAACTTTAAAAAATAATAAAATCAATAATACGGGCAAAATAAATCACAAAAATATAAAGTTCGAACTGGTTTCAAAATGTATCTCAAAATTAAATTTTATTCATATTAAACTACATATTTTCATGACTTTTTCTTTTAAAAAAATTTTTGTTTGTTTATTTGTTTATATAAAATGCCAAAAATATATATTATTATCAAATTATAAAATGTTTCAAATTTCAAATAACGACAAGATCGTTAATTGAAAAAAAAATAAAATTCCGATTTTAAAAATATCCGAAACTAAAATTAATCGACTTCAAAACCAACTTGTAAAATAAATTAATTATTAAATTCCCACGAATATTTCAATTCTGTAAATTTAGAACTGCTGAACATAGTTAATTCATAATTAATTTATAAGCTATTAATATAATTATAAATAAGGCAAACAATTTAATTAATCATTAATTAATAATTTATTATTTATTTTCGGCAAATTTTAAGTTTCGTCAAACTTAAATTTCAGGAATAGAAATATTCATGGGAATTTAACAACTAATTTATTCTATAATTCGGACATTTTTTTTCTTGCTAATTTATGGTTTTGTTATTTATTTTTTCATTATTTTGTGTTAGTCCCGGATATTCCAACAATTTTAAATATAATGATGAAGAACCAATAATTTTTTTATATTGCCGTTTTAAAATATAATGCTACTATATAATAAATATAATTATTACATCTATAGATGATAAACAAGGTACATGATAAATCCTAAAATATTGTTTTCTATTATAATGAAATAACGAACTCTAAAATGTGATATCTTTTAAATCAAATATACTATGTAACTAAGCTAAAATATTTTAAAATTTGCATGTCACTCTTAATGAAAGACCATAATTGATTATTTTTTTATCTTTGACAACATTCATGTTAATCGAAAATCAAAAAGGAATCAATAAATATTTGAGACATTTTCGAAAATGTTTCCGAGTTTTCAAATATTTGTAATCGATTTAAAACGTCTTAAATTCCTGAAATTATTTTTAACTGGCAAATTTTTCGCAAAATTTTCACATATTCCAAAATTTTTAAAATGACCTTCCAATCTTCTAAATTTCTCCAGCAATTTTATGAAAATTTGCTTATTCTCTTGAAAACAGTCAAAACTCTTTTAAATTCAACTATATATTTCTTGAATTTGCTCAATTTTTGTTCGATTATATTTTGCAATCTTGCCAAATTGAAACATTTTGTTTTAAAATATTCTAAACTATTTTTAGAAATTTTAGGAAATCGTTTGTTATGCCGAAAAACCTTTTTCAATTTTCTCATAAAGTTCATTTTTTAAAATAAAAAATTATTTAAAACCATTTAAGACCTTCTAAACCTTCTAATTTCTAAACAAATTTTAATTCTTTCTGCAATTCTTAATTTTTCTGCAAAGTAAAAAAATTGCCTCGAAATCTTTCCGATTCTGCTTTGACTATTTTTTAAATCTTCTAAAATCTTTTTAAATAGTCTCTTCAAATTAGTTTTTCGAAATAAAAAATTATTTAAATTTTTCTTAGAAACCTGAAAAAAGGTCTTTCATTTTCGTGAAACTGTACAAAATTATTAAAAAATCTTTTCAATTTTTAATTATTTTTAAATCGTATCAAAACTTTTAAATATATCTTCAAACTTACTCAAATTTTTTATAACATTATGTAAAATGGCAAAATTTTGCTTTAAAATTTTTCACACTTCTTAAAGATTTTAGGAACTAATTCAAAATGTTTTTATAAATTAATGTAAGTGATTCGATAAAAAAACAGGAAAACACTATTTAAAAAATTCACAGTGTCAATTTCACAATAATTATATAATTAAACCGTTTTCTTGAAACATTTTTAAGAATTTGTGTACGGGCTCTACATGACAAAAGGCATACAACAGTGAAAACAGCTAGAACAAAGTTACTACTAGCGCCGCCGCATGACCGCAGGAGGCTGTTTAATATCAATCCAATGACACAGTAATTTCTTAATTAATTATTAATATGTGCTATTGAAAATTTATGAATAATTAATATGTCTTTACAATTACAATTCATTGTACATATCTTCATTTCGACTTAAATATTAAATATTGATTAAAAATTGTTGACTTTTCTAAATAAAAATAGAAAATTCTAATTTTGTATGCACAAAAAATAATAAATTATTACATTTTATCCTAATAAGAAGGTTTTTCTTTGTCCAAATTAGGAATCTTGCATAACATTGTAATTAATTGCCGGGCTATGAACATTTTTTCCCGTAAATTATGAAAAATGGATACTTTTAGAAGAGTACAGTCCTTTTTGTACAAAATTCTCAATTTTGTAAACAATTATACTGAATGTTAAAATTATACTTTTCCATATGTAAGTGCCACAATACTTCTATTTTGTTCACGTCATGACTTCTCTAATTAATGATTACATAAAAATAATTTTTTCAAAAAATTTCACACTCAGTTAAATAATACCCACCTTTGTAGTACACATATATTAACTATAGAAAAATAAGGAGAAACATTTAATTTCACAAAATTGTCGACTAGTTTTATATGTTTAGGTATTACCTTTTTTCTGTAAGCACCTTTATGTCTTAAAAATTAGACATTACTTCTACGAATTATTTTCGTATAAAGTAATACCTTTTATTTAATTGTATTCAACGTATGCAGTTCTTATCGCAAGAAAGCAGAAAATGGATTCTGAGATGAAAATGATACAAAATTGTTAAAACAAGACAAAGAAATATATTTAAAAACATTGGAATCAGTTGACAATTTGGTGATATAAAATGTATTCCTGTTTTTTCTAGGCAATCCGTACATTTGAAGAAATCTGCATTATTTATTCAATTTCGAAGTTATGTAAACATTTATTTCGCGCCTTATGTAGCTGAAGAAATTAATCATTTCAACAAAAGAAAATCATGTATAATAATTCAAATTATGTATCAAAGAGGTAATTTTCAAATGCTGATTAATGATGATTTATGAAAAAAAAATAATAACAATGCATTAGTCGACAATAATTCCAAATAGTGACTGTCTATCAAAATTAGAAAATATATTGTATGTGGCACCATCCAGTAAAGTTTGATTTCTAAAAGACTCATAAGAAACGGTACCTTCTGACTCACTAAGAGATCGATCTCTTGAGAAACAGCAAAGGGTCCATCCATATACCACGTGGACAATATTTTACCACTTTTTACCACCCCTTCCCCCTTGTGGACAGCCGTGGAATTTGGACAAATACCCCCCCCCCCCGTACTTTATCCACGTACACGTATTTTATGAAAATATAGATATTATTAGTCTTCAAAATGTCCGGGAGGTCGCGACAATTCCATGGACGTCATTTGAATACTCACTAAAATTTCAGATTCTTGTTTTCATATGTCAGCAGTTCAAAACGCGTTGACTGGCTAACAGCTGTTGGTACATTTTGCAACAATTTATCGTTAAACTGGTCGGAAATTTGAATGAAAAAACGTCATTTTAGTACTCTTCAAACCCACGGGGAATGATTGTTTAGATGTTAAAAACTAACAATAAGTTTGACTGACAGCTCCTTAGTGGTGCCAAAGTTAACTAACAGACTTTGAAACATGTCAAAAATTCGAATGAAAAAACTTAATTTTTTAGTACTCTTGAAACCCATTGGAGATGATTTTTTAGGTGCAAACAACTACCAAGAAGTTTGACTGGCAGCTCCTGAGTGGTGCCAAAGTTGACTGACAGGCTGTAAAACATGCCAAAAATTCCAGTCAAGAAACATGATTTTAGTACTCTTGAAACCCATTGTTGCGAGCTGTGAATTTGCATAAAAAGTGAGATTTTCGTAGTTTCTTTTTTTATACACATATTATTTGTATAGAATTATCCTATAGATTAAAATTTTAGTTAATGAAAAGGACAAAACTTTCACCCGGTTGCTGACTAAAATGTCAGTCAACTTTGGCACTACTCAGGAGCTGCCATTCAAATTCTTTGTTAGTTGTTTGCACCAAAACAATCATCCTCAATGGGTTTGAAAAGTACTAAAATGACGTTTTTTCACTCGAATTTTTGACATGTTTGACAGTTTCCCAGTTACCTTTGGCACCACTCAGCAACTGCTAGCCAAACTTATTGTTAGTTTTTAGCACCAAAACAATTATCCTCAATGGGTTTGAAGAGTACTAAAATGACGTTTTTTCACTCGAATTTTTTACATGTTTGACAGTTTCCCAGTTAACTTTGGCACCACTCAGCAGCTGCCAGTCAAACTTATTGTTAGTTTTTAGCATCCAAACAATCATTCCCCGTGGGTTTGCAGAGTACTAAAATGACGTTTTTTCAATCGAATTTTTTACATGTTTGACAGTCTGCCAGTTAACTTTAGCAGCACTCAGGAGCTGCCAGTCAAATTCTTTGTTAGTTGTTTGCACCAAAACAATCATCCTCAATGGGTTTCAAGAGTACTAAAGTGACGTTTTTCACTCGAATTTTTGACATGTTTGACAGTTTCCCAGTTAACTTTGGCACCAGTCAGGAGCTGCCAGTCAAACTTATTGTTTGTTTTTAGCATCCAAACAATCATTCCCCGTGGGTTTCAAGAGTACTAAAAGGACGTTTTTTCACTCGAATTTTTGACGAGTTTAACGATAAATTGTTGCAAAATACACCAACAGCTGTTAGTCAGTCAAAGAATTTCGAACTCTCGACTATGAAAAGAAAAGAATCTGAAAATTTATTGAGTACTAAAATGACGTCTATATAATTGTCGCGAGCTCCCGGACTATCAAAAGTCCAAAAGGAGCGATGAATTGGCTGAAAAAATTCGAATTAGCTTAGGAACCTGAGCTTAAACATGATTTGAATTTGAAAGAAAAAGTGGTGAAAAAAATAAAAATTATATCGTGCGTTAGCACAATATAAAAATTGGAGTATACCTAGAGTATACCTTGTCTCATTTCAGTATATTTTCCACAGATTTAGGGAAATGTGTGTCCACGTGGATTCTAGCTC
>NC_046664.1:111051075-111053409 GCF_010883055.1 Belonocnema kinseyi
CGATAAAAAAAAATACGTGTCTCTTATTTTTCGATGTACTACAACATATTGCAGTTTCATCAAAATCGGTGAGGGACACCTGGGATAGTTTCCTTGTCAGAGATTTCTATCGGTAGCGGGTAGGGTAATGGCGAATAATTTTTTCATTTCGTTAATATTTTGAAATAATGCGATTACTCAATTTATATTTTCACTTTAAAGGTTTCGCCTACTAGAAATATAATAAGTCATTTTTATTCTAAATGTAAAACAATCATAAAAAATAATTACAAACAACCTATTTGAATTACAGGTGAGAGTATAATTTTTAGTTGACAGAAAATTTAAACGCATTTTAATTGAAATATAACCTATATTATATAATAATTAGTTATAATTAATAATAGAGTTTAAATCTCTAGGTTAATTTTTTGTTCTATAATATAATGAATTGTAGAAAAATTATTTCTTCTGTCTTACGGTCACGGCAAAATAAAAACAAATTAGAGCTATCAATTCAACTCCATTTATTTTTAGAAAAAAAATTAAAACTTCGACGACGTTTCAGCATCATTGCGTGCCTTTTTCAGAGAATCTAAATAATAATTATAATAAGCTAATACATAACAAAAATAAATAGTTTTAAAAAAGTTATTGTTTATGAGCAAAAAATATTTTAAAAATAATACCTTAGTTTAAAACGATTTGTAAGCGAAACAACAATCATTGCAATTTTGGTGTCAATACGTGTCAATTTTTTGTGTGTCATAATTAAAAATAGTTTATATGTTATTAAAGTTTTAAAAAAGTAAGACTCCAAACAATTATTGAAGGTGAGTAAAAAGAGAAAGCTTCATAAAATTGAAGAGGCTTTTTTGAGCGTAAAAACTACATTATTAACGATTATGGAACCGTTCTAAGTGTTTTGAAAACAACAAGGAACATATGACTAGGAGATAAATAAGACGGTAAATCGTTGATTAAGATAAAGACAGTATATAAAGTGAAATACAATGATTGGCCAAGTTTCCATAGAATTACTGATGAGGAAGCGCGAACTTAAATTAAATTTAAATTTAAAAATTTAAAGAAACATTTTTTCGTAACTAAAATAAGATGGCATTAATTAATTATGCTTTGGTACATTTTATTAATATTTAAAATTTCATTTTGTAAATTAACAGAAATATTTTGAAATTTGTTTATGAATATAGATTCCATAATACGTCTTATTTTAAATTTTTAAATTTATCTGCTATATCATCAGAGATTGTACCTTACCGACAGTAGATCAACCCTCCAAACCACGAAGGCAGAAAATCCACACAATATCGATCAAGTTAAGAATCTTCAATAACAAAAAATGCTTAACGTCTTAATAAGACTAGATGGAAAATAATATTTTTAAATTAAAATTATTTCTTGAAAAAAAGATCCTACTCCATCTTCACTCCATTGGGATCGAATTCCTATTTCGATTTCGGAAAGGACGTTTTAAAGCCTTTAAAACATTTAAAAGAACTACCTGGACCTTTAAATATGCCTGCGGAGAATTTCTCTGAGCTTCTCTGACCCTAAAGAATCTTTATAATATACTCAGAGAGTATATTTTCACTCCAATGGAGTGAAGATGGGGTAGGATATTTTTTCAAAATATAATTTTAATTCAATAATACGTCTTTGATAAGTATTTTATACCTTATAATAATTGTTTGTAGTCTTACTTTTTTTAAACCTTAATAACGTATAAACTATTTTTAATTATGACACAAAAAAAATTGACACGTATTGACTCCAAAATGGGAATGATTGTTGTTTCCCTTACAAATCGTTTTAAACTAAGGTATTGTTTTTAAAATATTTTTTACTCATAAAGAATAACTTTTTTAAAACTATTTATATTTATTTTTATGATCTATTAGCTTATTATAATTATTATTTAGATACTCTGAAAAAGGCATGGAGTGATACCGAAATGTCTAGCCAAACGCAACTAAAAAAAAGTTAACCAATGAGGAGCAACTTCACCACTTTTAACCATATTGGATAAGTGAGCGCACGAGAATGAAGTATATTTGAAAGGAAGTAAATGCAATGAGCGAAGATTGTAAGTAAAAGATAAAGAAATTATATAGTTTATAAATAAATTAAATTAGTTTGAAAATAATTAAATTTTTGAGATGCGTGATCTAAATTATAAACAAATATATAACATCTAACTTGTAATATAGAAGAAATACTTACAGATATGGATAAAATTACCTCTCAAGGCACCTGAGGAATTGGACTGATGGCCTTGGACTGATTTCAAGGGCATAGAAACGTAAACAGTGAGGGCCGCCTGACTCGTTTCTA
>NC_046664.1:111053509-111055381 GCF_010883055.1 Belonocnema kinseyi
GTGGGTAGAGGGGAAGTGACTTTTTTCGCCGGACGCGCCGTCTACATTTATGGCGGGCAACTAAGCCCGCACCGCATCTACGTTTATAATATCTTTGCTTCCACCTACCTAGTTTCAGTGGGTGAAATAGTCACCCGTAGAGTGACCCCCACTCTTCACCCGAGTGATCACTGAACGGTTCACCCGAGTGAAGCCCAATACTCACCTAACATCGTGGAACGGCTCGGAGTGCACCCGGGTGGTCCCCTTGAACGCACCCCTACAGGATCTTGGTTGTGTCATATGAACAACCTGAAAACCAGCGCGCCAACTGCAAATGCTAAGTTATATTATTTTGTACCCCGTTTGCGCGCTATGTATTACTTTCTCGCATAAATGAAAAAAAATACCAAATAACTTAAAAGTACGTTTTACAAGTTATTTATTTCAAATAATAACTAAATTACCCTAAAAGTTACAAATAACTTTTCAGTAACTCACTTACTTGCAATAAGCTACTGCCCGCCACACTGGATAAATGTATTTATTTAAAAGAATGTAAAATTTCTGGTTATAGAATCAACGAATATGTATTATCTCAAAGGATCTTTCCCCAACATAAGAGGTAATATAACTAACGATGAAGGCTTATTATCAACATATATACCGCAACGCATAGTATTATCATCACAAATTTTACGAAAAGATTTGAACAGCAATCCCGAAGAGGCTGTTTCTCAGGAATACGAGAAATTTGATGACGTGGATGAACTCTTTAAAAACTTAAGCGGACAAATACAAGACAAACTTAAGTACGATATTAATTTGACAAAACTTAATAAAATTACAATATAAAAATATAGATAATTATATAAGAATCGTCCAATAACAGATATTTATATAAACGGGATTGAATGAATTAAAAATCAGACAGATTCTGCACTTGAGACCGCAAAATCTCAGCCACGAAATATCTTGGTTTTTTTATTCCTGTAAATGTTATGCTTGCTGTGAGTGACTTTGTTAGTCTCATATAGGTTAAACCTTTTTTTGTGGCCCAGAGAATTTTTTTCCATAAAATCGACTTTTCGAATTACTCTTGGAACCATGGAAGATAAAAAAACAGGGTAAAGGCTTGTACATCTATGAAAGTTCCACAAAAAAATGTCTTGGTCTTTTATGATATCTTGCATCGTTCACGAATCGATTGAATGTTAATGAGTTTTTTTTCGTAAAAAAAGTGGCACTTGTGTCATCCGCCCGAGGCGGCACATTCTTAAACACGGCCCTGCTTATTAAACATAAAACTGATAGGATGCATTTATAAAATTAGCAGCACTTTAAAAAATAAATTACAAGGAATGTAAAAAATATATTACAAGGAATGTAAAAAATATATTACAAGAAATGCAAAAGGTGGCTTTTTCCAGAAAACCTTTCCATGTTTAGAAACTTCGAACAAAATACAAAAGATTTTCTGCAAAACCGCACATTTGATGTTGTTTGCAATATATTTTTTAAGTTTCTGCTAATTTAATAAAGGTATCCTATCAATTTGGATGTTCACTATAAGCCATTTTTATGACCTAGGGATTTTTTTCTTGAAATTAGAATCCTCGTAAGAAACAAAGGTAAAAAAAAACGCCGGCAAATAATAAATTCTTACTAAAATTTAAAAAAAATTATAGTATAAATATAAGTGTGTGCGTGTGTGTGTGTGTGTGGAGTTTGGATGGGCGGAGTCATAAAATTTGTATAACAGACTGTTGTGAGATCACTGAAATTCATCAAATACTGTTAGTGAATAATGCATTTTTGTCAATAATAGATTTTAATATTTTAATTATTCGTATCCCAGAAGTACAATATCTTTATTAATAATACACCGGACTC
>NC_046664.1:111055481-111061461 GCF_010883055.1 Belonocnema kinseyi
GATAAAAAAAAATACGTGTCTCTTATTTTTCGATGTATTACAACATATTGCAGTTTCATCAAAATCGGTGAGGGACACCTGGGATAGTTTCCTTGTGAGTATATTCTAAAGATTCTTTAGGATCAGAGAAGCTCAGAGAAATTCTCCGCAGGCACATTTAAAAGTCCAGGTAGTTCTTTTAAATGTTTTAAAGGCTTTAAAACGATCTTTCCGAAATCGAAATAGAAATACGATCATAAATAACAAGCATAGAGGCTGAAATTGAAATAGGAATTCGATCACAAATAACAAGCAGAGATGCTATATCAATAGAGTAGCCGACACTCAAGGGTCCTTTGTTAGGCTTTCGGATTAAAATTTAGAAGCAGATTTTGTAGATTTCATAGTTAACAGCCTAAAACATAATAATTCGTAATCTACGCGTTTCGATGATTTCAGATATCTAACTTTTTTTTTAAATGATTAAAATTGGAATTAATAAGACGTTTCTCGTAAATGGAATGAGATACGCCAAAAAAGACAACATTTTTGAATTCAACTAGAAAATTTTATATTGGTATGTAAGTTATGATTGTAAATAATTATAATGAGAAAATTCATCAATTAAAGAAAAAGTTTTAATAATTTGAACAGAAATTTAAAAAGGGAGAGTCGGATTAGCGACGGCCAACTACTGTAAATAACTGCTTTCGCCTGGTACGTGCCGAATACAAAAAGAACATTATATTTCCGTCGCAGCACTCTTAAAAGGACCACTAATAGGACCTTGAAAAGGACTTAAATCTCTCAGACTATCTTAGAGACTAAATCAATCAAATTGACTCTTCTTATAGACTCAAATGATACTTTTATGATACTATTCCTCATTAAAATAATTATTAACCAATTTAGGGTGCATTTCAACTATTTTTCAAATTAGATAAACATATAATATTAATGATCGGTGGCCTTAGAGTTGCCATGGAGTGAAATTAAATGTGAAATAATATAAGTTTCATTTTAATAAACAATAATTAAACAATAATTGAGTATTGAAGGCTTTGCATGAAGCGTAAATAATAAAGTAAAAGGGAAGCATTCACAAGAACGCACGATATGCCCTACTTTAGAAAATCTCAGGATATTCTCCGGAGAAAAGCCTGGCCCGTTTCAGGCTATCTGCAGGCTAGATTTGAATGAATTTATCTCTAAAGACAGTCTGAGAGATTTGGGTCCTTTTAAGAAGAATGATGCGACGGTATAATGGTTCTATTGTATTCTTCACGTACCGGGCGGGCAGAGCTATTTACATGCAGTATCTGGCCGCAACCAAACCGACTCCCTTTTTAGAATTTTCTTCAAATTATTAACACTTTTGTTTAATTTATGAATTTTTTCATTATACATATTTATAATGGATAAAGTTCCTAATAGGTGAACGTGACTGTAAAAAGTTGTAGATCTTACAGAAATACACATTTTTTGTCGGATACATTTTTTTGTACGAGTGATAGTTTTCGAGAAAATTAGTGATATCTCGATTTTTATGAAAAAAACCATAAAAATCATGCTCTTCTCGTTTTCGAGTGTTAACCGTCCCCCAGTGTCAGCAACCCGTCTTATACGCATAATTGAACCCGTTTCCTAAGTTTTTTCTGGTTCCAGTCACAGGGGTGCCTTCCCGCCCCTCATGATGCGTGGAAAAAGGGGCAGGGTTGTGACCTTACATTATTTCTGTGATCAGTCACAAGGGTGCCTTCCCACCCCCACGACGCGTGGGAAAAGTGGCAGGGGTGTGACCTTACATTATTTCTGTGACCAGTCACAGGGGTGCCGTCCCGCCCCCACGACACATGGGAAAAGGGGCAAGGGTGTGACCTTACATTATTTCTGTGACCAGTCACAGGGGTGCCTTCCCGCCCCCCACGACGCGTGGGAAAAGGGGCAGGAATGTGACCAAAGTTTTTTCTGGTTCCAGTCACAGGGGTGCCTTCCCACCCTCCATGACACGTTGGAAAGGGGGTCGTGTCTGAACTAAGCTATTTTTGTGACCAGTCATTGGGTTGCCGGGGTTTTTTGCGTTTATCTCAGCCAATACATAAATTTTCGCAAAACGTTTCTATAGAAGTTGTAGTTCGTATTGAAATACACATTTCTTATATGGTACATTTTTTTCTACGAGTAATAGTTTCCGAGAAAATCACAGATATATCTGACGGAATGTAACAAATTTACAAATTTTAATGCAATTAGCGACAGGTCTTTCTCCACCATCCGCGCTCATAGTACTTAAGGGCGTGTGTTTCTTGCGTGTAACATTATTTTCGAGATTTTCCTCTCTTGAGTCCTCGTCAAGATGGATGAAACATATAATATTTTTAGTTTATCTCAGATTCTCCAAGAAAGAGAAACAATTCTTCAGTGGTTGCGACAAATCGAATTAATTCCGTCTGAACGATTTTGCTCAAAACATAAGAAGAAGATGACTCTTGTGGAGTCTGAACATGTTTGCGGATCCTTCCTTTGGTATAATATACACAAATATCGTCACAGTATTACCGGTGCAGAAAATACGTGGTTTGAGAGGTGCCGCACTTCTGCAGCGGCCTGTATGCTCATTACGTATTGTTTTGCGTTAAATTTTAATTTTGAACAAACGATCCGGGAAAGCAGCATTATAAACAATCAACCGATTTCTCGAGAAACAGTTTCAGACCGCTTTTCATTTTATAGAGAGGTCTGCATGCTTGCTCTTGACAGCAACTTCGAAGAGGATGGTCGCATCGGTGGTGTCGGTGAAGTTGTTGAAATCGATGAGTGCAAAATCGGCCGTCGAAAATATGAGCGAGGACCTGTAGTAGAAGGGTCATGGATTCTCGGAATGATCCACAGAGGACATAAATACAATTATCGGTTGGAAATCCGTCCCGATAATAAGAGAGATCAGGTTACATTAATTGCATTAATAAAAAAGCAGGTAGCGGAAGGGACAGAAATCCACACCGATTGTTGGAAAGGATACATTAATCTCGAAGATCATGGATTTGTCCACAAAACTGTCAATCATTTCGAACAATTTGTGGATCCCGATTCCGGAGCGCACACACAAAACATCGAGTCATCTTGGCGGTGGATGCGACGATTTCTCTCACGAGGAGGAGTGCGTAAGATCAACATTGCAGAGCATCTCTACGAATTTTTGTGGCGGCGACGCGTAAAGAAAATAGTTGCTGATCCGTTTAAAGAATTAATTACTAACATAAAAGCATATTACCCTGGCCACTAAATATACTCAGCAGACTATTATAAAAAAAAACTTATGAGGAGTATACAATCAAGACAATAAATAGAGTATACTCAAAATTTCTAATACAAATAAATTAAAATATATTTAAAAATCATAAAAGTAAGAAAAACAATTAAAAAATTCAAAAATACAAAAAAATGCTTTTTAATTTTCACTATCATTTTCGTAATCAGCGCGTCAAAATACATAAGTATACGCAGTGTGAAGGAAATCATGACGTTCGCCTATTCGGAGCTGCACCCTTTATAATTATAACTTATATAACAATATACTACTTTGAAGTTGAATTAAAAAATGTTGTCTGTTTTGGTGTATCGCATTCCATTTACGAGATACGTTATATTCATTCCAATTTTAAACATCTAAAAAAAAGTTACATACCCTACCGATAGACATCTCTGAGTATTCTCAAGCGAAATAGCCTGGTCAATTGAGTCTATAAGCAGAGTCGATTTGAATGATTTAGTCTCTGAGATAGTCTGAGAGATTCGGGTCCTTTTCAAGGTCCTTTTACTGGTCCTTTTAAGAGTAATATAATGTTCATTTTGCATTCGTCATGTACCGGGCGAGCAGAGTTATGTACAGTAGTTGGCCGTCGCTAATCCGACTCTCCCTTTTTAAATTTCTCTTCAAATTATTAACACTTATTTTTTAATTGATGAATTTTTCATTATACTTATTTATAATTGTAACTTATATACTAATATACAATTTTCTAGTTGAATTAAAAATTTTTATCTTTGTTGGCGTATCTCATTCCATTTATGAGAAACGATGTATTAATTCCTATTTCAAGCATTTAAACAAAAAGTTAGATATTTGAAATCATCGAAACCCGTAGATTCAGAATGATTCTGTTTTAGGCTGTTAAATATTAAATTTAAAAAATCTACTTCTAAATTTTAATCCGAAAGCTTACACGGAGAAAATTTGATTTGGAAACTTTACCGGCCTTTTAAGTATAATTGGGATATATGGACCAAAAGGAGAATGTTTGACATTATTTTAATAATTTGTGTTTAGCGAAATGTTAATGAATAAATGAGAGTTCAGTAAACTTTAATAACGCAGATTAAATTTTCCAAATGTACAGTAGAGATTTTTAAAAGTAATCAGTAATGCACGTGGTGTAATTATTGAAAACTATTCTGTCACACATTCAAAAACAATTAGATGAAGTTTCATGCTTGCTAAGTAATGTTTGAAAATGTAAAGTCAAGCGAACTTTAAATTATGCAACGACAATAATTCCCTCAAAATCGGTTACACAATGATAAATTTCGGTTATTCTTTCTAGGTAAAAAATGTATTATTTACTTAAAGATTTGGTAAAGTTTTAAATGGATTCCAGAGAAAAATTAATTTTGGTTATGTTATATTCTCCTGCATATTTTATGACAGTTTGTCCACTGTGAGCGAGCTTTTCATTTTTGTAACGTTAGACTTTGACAGTTCGGTAAACCGATAGTCACGCAGTACCTTACTATCTTCCATCGCCTCTCTAATCTTTCAGGCCGTTAAGTTTGCCACAGATATGGATTTGAAACTTGTGTAATTAATTTTAAAAAAAACTAAGAGTCCTATTAAAAAAGTAAAAACACCTATCGATTCATCTCGGAAATATCTCGATGTACATTTTTTGTTTTTTATTTAAACAATTTTTTAAACAATTACGCCGGCTAGATGGTTCGAAACCCGTCGCAGCGTTTTCGATATTTAATAGCGTTAATATTGTTAAAAGCGTGCGAATTTATCGTATGTAATGTATTGTAATTTAATGTAATTGTTTAAGATAAGTTGTGTATGTCTTTGTGTACGAAATTGTATTCTGATTGGCTGTGACTGACTAATGTGTATATATGGGTTGTATGATGTTTATTTTTTTTTTTATTATTACACCATTAAGCCATTTCCCTTTCGGGGTAGGCGTGACTCACTCGGTAGGGGGAAGGAGTAGTGTGTGGAAGGGATAGAGATTTTTCAGATTGATCCAGAATTCTCGTGCTATTTAAGTAAATAACACGTTCGTTCCGCAACACTGCTCCGACCCAGGTTGCTGATCAATCTCTCTAGCAATCACCCCAAGCGAAGAACCTCACGAAGTCGTTATGTAAGGTTCCCCACTTGGGTCCATAAGTAGCCAAGGTCTTTGTTTCAGGCGTCATTCACTCTACTGACACTCTTTTTATTAACTATTTTCCGCCATACTTTCCTGTCCTGGCATACTTCTCTAGTTTCTTTTATATCCATGCATTTTTTCATGCAGGCTCTCGTGTTTCTCTGACTTCTTATGTCTCTTCTAACTAGGATCTCATTCACACATTCTAACCATTCTTTCCGCTGTCTACCTCTGGGCACGCTCCCATTTACTTTACCTTGTTACACTTGTTTCGTTAGTTGTTCGTTTGGCATTCTATCGACATGCCCGAACCATCCTAATCGATTTCTTTCCCATGTGTTTACTAGCGTCTCTTTTGCACCACATTCTTTTAGAATTATCTCGTTACTTACACGCATATTATGCGCATGAATCTCATGTCAATTGCGTTAATTTTACTCTTATCATTTTCTTGATAAGTCCATGTGTCACTGCCGCATAGTACAGTCGGTACAAATATGGAATTATGTATTGCCATTTTAGCTTTATTTGATATATTTTTACTTCTGATAAGGGGACCTGCTCTACCAATAACC
>NC_046664.1:111061561-111071635 GCF_010883055.1 Belonocnema kinseyi
GAGGCCCATGCTCTTCATGCTTGCATCTAGTTTATTCAATATTCTTTGTAGGTCTTCGATAGACTCTGCCATAACAACCTTATCATCTGCGAACGCTAACCCGCGTACCCTGATTATTTCGAGATCCACACCCTCTTCGTCGAAGAGAGCCATTCTTAAACACATGTCCATAAATAATGATTGCGTATAAGTTATTTTTTATTCACAAAAGCTTACGGTTTATCAAACTGGTATTTAAAGTTTCTCGAGCGTTAGTGATTCCGTCGTGACTTGCCTGTAAACCCTCTTATATTTACTACCGAGTCATTGACCACGTTTTACCCAACTTTTCATTAATCTTTATCTAACGTTTTATACATTTTATAAGTATGTCTATTAAAATGTCAACAACCAAGTACAGTATTAATTAAAGTGCAGTTCGATAGAAATTAGTATTAATTTGTCACACTTTCATTTTTGTGAATGAGGCATTACTGAATTTCGTTTCACCAAACTAGAAATGAAACTTTATCAAAGTGTCCATATGTCCCGAGTTTACCCAACTGAGTTTGTTAAAGTTTCTCGATCTATTTTTCTTTATGTAACAAAGGACCCTTGAGTGTCGGCTACTCAATTTATATAGCCTCTCTGCTTGTTATTTATGATCGAATTCTTATTTCAATTTCAGCCTCTCTGCTTGTTATTTATGATCGTATTTCTATTTCAATTTCGGAAAGAACATTTTAAAGCCTTTAAAACATTTCAAAGGGCTACCTGGAGCTTTAAATATATCTACCTGAGGGGCAGTCGTCATTTCCTCCACGGCTACCTGCGTATCCTTCCCCTTCCAGTGTGCAGCGACACTACCCCTCACTGGATTCGAAGCTGCTCCAGGTCCTCGATGCTATGTCCCCTGTGGAGATAAACCCTTTGTATTCCAACTTATATCTATTTCTATATGAAGTATATCAGTATGTCCAAGAAAATCATTGAAGTATAGAAAACTAGATTAATTCCAATCTAATAAAATATAAATATGATATATGAACATTTTGTGGGCGATAAATGATACAATTTTCCACATTTGGTCAATTATATACATACAATTCAATATAATTATAAATAATAGATAAATAAAAACAATAAATACAATTTTCAACTTTTTAAGTTATGATAGATTGATAATTGTTTCAAGTTCACAAAAGTAAGTGTTTGAACAAGTTATTATTATTATTTATAAAAATATTATCTTGCAATAATTCTCGTATGTTGCAGTTTAAAAAAAAATCACTTTGGTCCACTTTTAAATTGTAATAAGATAATAATTAACTTAAGTTAACAAACGTAAGTGTTTCAAGAAGTTATTCTTTTGTAGAAATTGTTGATGTACGTTGTTCGCTTTAGGGTCAGGTGAATTGATATCAATTAAGTTGTTTCATACGTTTCGGCCCACAATCGTGGCCCTCGTCAGTGAGTTTTAATCAATCTTTGAAATAAACAATTTCCAACAGCTTTACCAACGAAAAAAACAATAGAAAATTTATTTTGACTCACTTCATTAATTCAATGGGCAGCTTATGAAAATTCAATATTCTAATTGAAATTGTTGAGAATCTACCTATATTAACGATTATATTCTCAAACTCGTAAAAATTCCAGGGATTTCGTCGGCCTATTAAAATTTTTAATCAATCTATAGGCGTGGAAATGGCGAGGAAATGGGTCATTTGAAAGACAAAGGCATTATATTTATGGGCGACATAACCTTGAGGGCCTGAAGCAACTTCGAACGCAGTGAGGGGTAGTGTCGTTGCGCAGTAGAAGGGGAAGGTTTCACAGGTGGCCGTGGAGGGAAAGACGCTCGCCCCTACCTGAGTGCCTGCGGAGAATTTCTCTGAGCTTCTCTGACCCTAGAGAATCTTTCGAATATACACAGAGACTTCTATCGGTAGGGTATCTGAAATAATCGAAACCCGTAGATTCCAAATTATTGTGTGTTTAGGCTGTTTACCAGCGGCGGATCCAGGCCTTGGTCTCGGAGGGGGCGATCGGGGCGTATAAGTCGAAAAAAGCAAAAAAAAAAATATTTCAAGTTATAAGTATAAAAACTTAGAGCTCGGCAGGGGGGGGGGGGGGGGGGGATCGCCCCGATCGCCCCCTCTGGATCCGCCAATGCTGTTTACTTTGAAGTTGAAAAAATCTATTTCTAAATTTTAATCCAAAAGCTTAACGAGCTACCTGGATCTTTAAAAATATCTACCTAAGTGCCTGCGGAGAATATTCTCTGAAGCTTATCTGAGCCTGAAAATCTTTAGTGAATATTCAGAGAATATTCTCCGCAGGCACTCAGGTAATATTATTATTAATACACCATTAAGCCATTTCCCTTTCGGAGTAGGCGTGACTCACTCGGTGGTGAAAGGAGTAATGTGGGGAAGGAATAGAGATTTTTCAGATTGATCCAGAATTCTCGTGCTATTTAAGTAAATAACACGTTCGTTCCGCAACACTGCTCCGACCCAGGTTGCTGATCAATCTCTCTAGCAATCACCCCAAGCGAAGAACCTCACGAAGTCGTTATGTAAGGTTCCCCACTTGGGTCCATAAGTGTCGACTAGCGTCTCTTTTGCACCATATTCTTTTAGAATTATCTCGTTACTTACACGCATATTATGCGCATGAATCTCATGTCAATTGCGTTAATTTTACTCTTATCATTTTCTTGATAAGTCCATGTCTCACTACCGCATAGTACAGTCGGTACAAATATGGAATTATGTATTGCCATTTTAGCTTTATTTGATATATTTTTACTTCTGATAAGGGGACCTGCTCTACCAATAACCTTCTTACCTTCATTTATCTGTCTATCTAATTCCTCATCTATCTTCCCGTCCCTAGTAAATATGCTACCAAGGTATACGAACTTATCAGCTTGTTGAATTCTCTCATCATTTAATAAAATATTGCACAGTGTTTTCTCACTCTTTCCTTCGAACACCATAGTTTTTGTTTTATTTGCATTAATTTTGAGACCCATGCTCTTCATGCTTGAATTTAGTTTATTAAACATTCTTTGTAAGTCTTCGATTGACTCTGCCATAACAATCTTATCATCTGCGAACGCTAACCCACGTACCCTTCCTGTTTCGAGATCCACACCCTCTTCGTCGAAAAAAGCCATTCTTAAACACTTGTTCATAAATAATATAAATAACCATTAAGACATAACGCATCCTTGTCTAACTTCTTGAATAATATCGAAACAGCCACTCAATTTCCCATTCACCCTGACACTCGCCTTCCTACCCGTATATATTGTTTGTATAGCTTGTAGGAGCCATCCATTGACTCCATACTCTTTCAGCACTTCCCAAAGTTTACTTCTATCTACCTTGTTAAAAGCTTCTTCCAGGTCAACAAATGCACAGAAAACTTTTTTCCTACTCTCAAAATTTTTTCTGTGATTTGCGTTTAACTAAATATTTGATCTGTACACGACCTTCCTGGCATAAACCCACTTTGGACTTCCCAAATCTTTTCTTCTATTATTTTCATTACCCTACGAATAAGTATTTTTTAATATATTTTACTTACGGTGCTTAATAAGCTAATCCCTCTGAAATTATTGCACTCGCTTTTATCTCCCTTTCTCTTGTATTTTGGTACGATAATAGCTTTTTTCCAATCGTCTGGGACGTCTCCCATCTCGAAACATAAATTTATCAACTCGCACAGTCTATGTGGTATGTACTCGCCACCGTGTTTAAGCATTTCAGCGTTAATACAGTTTACCCCGACAGCCTTACTGTTTTTCAAGTTCTTAATCATATCCCTTACCTCAGTGACACAGACTTTCTCAATTGAGTTTTCTAATGCATCGTGTTCAACATCGCAGTTGTGGTATCCTATAGCTACATCTCCGAATTGTCTCTTAAAATAGTCTCTGAAATCCTCTAGTATTCCGTCTGCATCATATATCATTGCCCCCTATTAATTCTCATGTTGACAAATTCTGTACTTTTCTTTTCCTTTCTTTATAAAGCAGTTCCTTGCTTCCTTCAAAGTCGTTTTGTATTTTCTTCTCTTCTTCTGCTCTAATTGTATCATTACGTTCCTTAACTAATCGTTTGAGTATCCTGTTTTCGTGTCTCTAATCATTTCTACGTCTATTTCTTTCCTCATTGCTAAGACCTACGATGTTCACAGTTCTCCTGTACGCTTCTCTCTTTGCTTTTTGGGCAGCCTCAATTTCATCATTCCACCACGCGTCACCAGACATTCTTCCTACAACTGCGGTACCACACACTTCGATCGCACATCTAACAATGATATCCCGTAACTTTGTCCAAGTGCCATCTATATATTTGTTTTTTATACAATCCTCCCATGTTGCCCGATCTATGCTTTCGATTCTCTTATTTTGGAAATCTATTCGCACATTCGGTTTCTGTAGGTTCTCAGTTTTGATTCACGTTTGTTTTGCTGTCTTGGTTCTCTTTTTTCTCCATCCTCGACCTAAGTTAATTTTTGAGATCAGAAGGTAATGATCAGTATTGCATTCAGAACCCCTCATGACCCTTGTATCTTTGACTCTCTTAGTCTTTCATCCGCAACAACAAATTTAATTATACTGCGGCTATTTCCTTTATACCAGGTGTACATGTGGATCATTTTATGCCTAAAAGAAGTATTTGCAATAAACAGACCCCTTTCTAAGCCTAGACCAACTAATTTATCTCCGTTATAGTTTGTTGTTGGATCCTCAAAATAGTTTCCCATCTCTTTTTCATTGTTTCAGGCACTCATAAAATATCTAGTTTCCTCACGTCCATAGTTTCACGCAATTCTTTTACCTTGATATCATTTATCCCCCTAGTATTTCAAACACCCAGTCTCCATTAGTCACCTGAAACATGACCTCCTACGCAATAAATTTATTTTCTGAGTCGAAATCATGTCAAAGTTAAGTAGCAAATCGTCATATGCTGGAGATTGTAGTTATAACGTCAGTCCCACGAAACTTCAGATAATAAGGGAGGGTTGGGAAGGGGGGGGGGGGCAGAACTATATTTCTTGTTTTTTGTGTGTTTATTTTAGGCCTAAATCTTTGAATTTATGATAAAAAGAGGGTCCCTCCCCGGTTCAAAATCTCAGCGTTGTTTGTAGTTTTTAGGTTTAAAATTTCTTTTTTATCATAAAATTCTACCCGAGATACATGACCAGTCTCTTTTAGAGTTATTACGAAACTACTACAAAGGACACAGAGAACTTGAGAGTCGGTTTACAATTACGTCATATCCGCCAGCCTTGGGTTAAAGATCCAACCCGGTAACAAGCGTTGAATTCAGAAAAATTAAGAATTTGTATTCCTATGAATACGCGTTTTTTCCTCCCTCTAAAAATCCCCCAACGGGAATAGAAAATGTGCAAATCCTATTCCTCTCAATCGACTTATTAAAATTTAACGAAAGCAATTATTTAAGCTATTTTTCATTTTAAAATCTTTTTATAACTTATAAATTCGAAAAATATTCAAATTTATATTTATTTATATTTTGATAATTTATTTAAATGTCTTAAAAAATGCAACAAAGAAATCTATGCAAATGTGTGATTTTAAATAATTTTAACTCTAGAGAGACAGGGTTAAATTGGTGAGAATTAAAATTTCAGAATTTACATTCCGCATGAAGGAATTAAAACAACTTATTACACATATTTTGTGAACTTATTATAAGGAATGGAATAAAATCAAAATATGATCACTTCCGAAGAATAAAAAATATCTCTGTGAGGTGCGTTACCGGTACAATTAGAAGGAATTAAATATATTGAAAACACGTTCTCTTTGGGAGAACAGAAAACTGTTTTACGGTCGCTAAAGTATTGTGGCACTTTAGGCAGATGGAAGAATCGCGTATTCAAAATAATAGAATAATCTTCACTTTTGCGCTGAAATCTGAAAATATTCATTTTTCTCTATTCTTCGCTTATTACCGCGAAGTGGCTCGTTCGAATGGTCTGAAGGCTTTAAAATGTCCTTTTGGAAATTGAAATAAGAATTCGATTATAAATAACAAGCAGAGAGGCTATCTTAATAGATTAGCCGACACTCATTTAATTAATCTTTATCTTTAAAAATATCTTCCTGAGAGTGCCTGCTAAGAATATTCTCTGAAGCTTCTTTGAATCTGAGAATCTTCAATGAATATTCCGAGATTTCTATTGGTAGAGTGTTGAAGTTTTTTCGGCAACTCAAGCACGAACTTTCGCAACAACATTACAACCATATAAGCTACATAAGTCTTTAAAGGAAACCTTAATTATTTATCTTTCATTTTGCAAAACATTAATATGTTTATATTACACTATTATAGAAATTATGGTATATAAACATCAAGAGTCAGAATACGTTCAAGTTTTATTTGTATAGGGAATATATCGGAAATGTGATATTTTTATATAATTACTTCCGGCTGGATCGCCTTCTTAGTTGGCGGCGAGGCCCAACCTGCTGATTTTCGAATGTTTCTCGTAAACGGTACAAGATATCATAAAAGACCAAGAGGCTTTTTTTAGAACTTCTATAGATGTGCAAATTATCATCATAAAATTTTTTTCTTTTTTCCCGAGAAAAACTAGAATTTATGCAAGAAGAATTCTCCTGGCCAAAATTTGATGTAGCCAAAAAACAATTGGCAAAAAAGACAAGTGTGATATTTTTGGTCAAAACCTACTTTTTATATTTTAAACCAATCTTAGTCACTTTGCGAATTATTTGAACTTTTTTTCAAATTTGTGGCTGAGAAATTCTGCGAACTGGACTGTAGGAAACTGCCTAATTTGAAATGGATTATTCAATTATGGAAATAACTGAAGCCGTGCACCAAGACTCATATATAAATAATTTATTCTTTCACGAAGGCAATGCAGGGAAAATAAAGATAAATTGAAATTAAATAAGCCACCAACCGGGAAAGCAAATAACTTCGTCCATGAATTTCTTGAAGTCAAGAAACGTTTCGAAGCAGATTTTTCAGCTAATACTCGAATCTATCAGAGCTCTTCACAGAGCCTCCCAAATAGCGAAACACGTCGAGATATAAATAATGAAAAGTACAAATTGCAGATGAGTTCTGTCGATAAATATGTGGCTATGCTTCAGTCACAAAAAACTGCTCAAAGTGATAGCTTGAACAAAGCTGTTAAAAAATATTACTCTCTGCAAACACAAAATTGGGTGCCAGGAGCAGTGATGACGAAAATAAAGGTCGATTCTGAGTGTCCCTCTAGTTTTTCTGGAAGCTTAATCGAAAACCATAATCCATTACTAAATTCAAATGTAAATGATGAAGAAGAAAAAAGAAGGTATTCTCAATCAAAAATTCGCCTTGAATTTCAATTCCATTGCATTATGCATATTATATTTATTAAATAATGTTTATAATAATCATAAGTTAAGATCATTCACTGATATATATTTTTTATTCACAGGAATAAAGTGAAAAATGGACAGTTGTACGGTTTTACTTATAAGTCAGCTCCAGCTTTCAAAAATTCAAAAAGTAAAAAAAAGTCGTTCATCGAAGAATTTTGTGAATTGAGAGACAAGCTTGGAGTAATTACGAAAAATAAAATAAATTATCAGGAAGAAAATTTAGATTTATTGAATACAGAAAATAAAGGAGAAACGATGAGTTCTAATTTCAAACAAAAGCCAGGAATTGAAAAACGTAAAAACAGGATTGTCACTCCTTTTGGTAGTATTCGAACATCGTTCTTTAGTAAGTATAATCCTGCTGAAACACCAACAGCCAATAGAAGAAAAAGGAGCAGCACAATAAGAGAAGATATCACAGCTGATTGGGTGAAAGGAGATGTAATCCGGCGAGGAGAAATCATGACAAAAAAGTAAGGAGACGCAAATATTATCATCAATGACTAGTTAGTAGAGTCCAGGTCAACTGAGCGTGCAAATTTTTCTGTCGGAATGGGATTATGGCTGCACTTCAGGATATATTATTGCTTGGCGGTGAAAAAAGAATCCCGCAAAGTATTTTTCGAAAATTCGAAAAAATGACACAGATTTGTTACTTTGAGATTTTGGACAACTCTTTTTTTAAATGACGTATCTTCTGTTCTAATTAACCGATATAAAATTTCGATGTCTCAATTTACTTGTTTCAGGATTCATTTTAAAACATAACGAAAGTTTTTAATTATTTTTTTTAATAATTTGATGAACAAAATAAAAGTCAAAAACGCGTTTCCCAAAAATACATTTTTTTCAAATTTTTTCGCCAGAGGAAGGTATAAGTGTGGCCTACATCTTCAAGTCCTGAAATGATTAGAGTAGGCTTGCCACTGGTTTTTAAGAAAAAATGCAAACGTCAGGTCTTCTGCAGCGCTTCTCAGTAGGTTAAATAAAAGTGTCTGTTGACAAATTAATTTTTAAACCACACTTATTTTCATCATATTTAATTATATTTATAAATGAAGATTAATAAAGATCTACAATAATCGTTTCCATCCGGTTAAAAAAAAGTTTTTAATATATTTTTGTTTCATGAACAAGATGACGATAACAGAAATTTTTGAAATTCGAAGAATACCGTTCCTTATAAAATATTTATATTCATCTAAAAAGATCTAAAATCAATGACAAAAAATTTAGAAATTTTTTTCAATAGATCTGTATAGAAGTTTCGAAATTTATTAAATTTTTCATGAACAAATAAGTAAACAACTGTAAATGACTGTAAACTTTAACCGTTGTCAGAACTCTTGGGCAATAAGTAACAATTATTATTGTTATCAACAATTTTATAAAGTTTTCTCTTCGAATTATCTTATAAACTAAAAAAAAAACATTCTTCTTGTTCGAATCAACTGCCAATGACTCGTTGCCATCACATTTTGTCAACTGATAATAATGTTATTGTTTGCCAAACATTTAAAAATACAGACGTATCTTGCGCGTTTCACGAGTTTCTCTAATAATAAAAAAATAATTTGTTTACTACATAACAAATTATAAATTATCGTCATTAATCCAACTTACAAACCCCTTTTTGTGACCCAATATAGCTAATCCCCACTAAATAATTTTCATCCATTTATTCCAGTCTCATCAGAAAAGGTATTAGGTATGTCTGCATGTCTGTCTGTGAGCACGATGACTTTTGAAAAACTCATTCTATTAGATTAACCTTTTTTACACTCTTTTAGTATCCTAAACTTAAGGTCAAGTTCGTTAGCCAGCCAAGAAGAAGAAAAATGTTGATTTTTGAATTCCTTATAATATTATCATAACAAGTATTTTCAGTTTCTTGAGAAATCGAAAATTCAAATTTTGGCAGCATAAAAAATAATGGAAAATCCAAAAATGACACTTTGGTAAAAATATGCAAATTACGGTAAAAGATCAGTAGTCTTCGCTTTTATCGTGAAAAACATCATTAACAGTCCAACATTCGTGCACCGTATGCGCGCTCAAACTTGCGGGCGAAGCGAGCCGTGCGCGATAAGATAGTGCCCGCGAGGTGGGCAGATTTTTTGCATATAACAAAATTAAATGTATAAATTTCTACAGTTCAACTGGAAAAGCTTTCGAAATTCGAAATTAATTATATCTGAATATTTTATAACAAACGGTATTCTTTAAAAGTAAAATTTTTTTGTTGTTTTCATTTTGTTTATGAAATAAAAAAGTATCAACAACTTTTTTCAATCGGATATAAGCAATATATGCAGAATTTTATTATTTTTTATTTAAAAGAAAATTTAAACATTATAATGGGCCTATACTGAGCCGCGCCATTCAAGAGACCAGTAGGACAGCAGCTGTTTAGGAGGGGCCTTCCTATAGTGAACGGATAGTAGAGATTGGTAGTGACTATCAGATGACCGATGTCCGGTAATCTGACGGTCACCTGACCGGTCAAGTGGAAAAAGTGAAAATCGTATTATTTAGCGAAAAACCGAAGTAATATCATAGTTATTAACTGCAGAAAACCTTTCTTTTAGTAAAACGAAATTTGTTTTCAAAAAAAAATAAAGGAGAAAATAATAAGTACACCAAATTCTCGCGTT
>NC_046664.1:111071735-111073249 GCF_010883055.1 Belonocnema kinseyi
TAGAAAGGAGTCAGGCGGCCCTCACTGCATACGTTTCGATCCCCCAGGAACCAGTCCAAGGCTCTTTAAAGGCAACCCCCTACACTTGACTGAAAGCGAGAGTTTGGTGTATTTAAAAATTAATGGTATCTCGTTGCTGTCAACAAACATAACCTATTAAGCATTGATAGTCTTCGTATCTGAATAACTTTACTTATTATATTGTAAATTACAATTTTATTTCAAATTTTGTTTGAAAGCTTTCTTTTTGATTCAAGGGTTTCCAATTTTTCCGCAAGAGGCGCTACAAGCAATGCAAACCAACTAAATCCGAATCCACGCGTCCAAGTTTTTCGATACGAGTGGGGTCACCTTATACTACTTCGTGGTTGACACCACTGGAAATCGAATACCTCTGACATGCGCAGTAGTGGTTCCTGTGTATTTCCAGGTTATGTAACCCCATGTGAATACGAGAGTTTACCAATCGTTAGGGGGTGCTAGCGAACTTACAAAAGTGCCCGCGAAATTTGAACTCAAATTAAGCAATGTTTTTAAAAGAAAATTATAAAAAGGAGTGTAAAAATATGAGACGTGCATTGTAGCTTAATGAAAAGCTGAACTGCAAAGTCGTAAAGTTTTATTGAAAATGAGAAATAAAGGTTTGTTAAAGAGTTAAGTTTTGAACAGCAATAAACAATCTACCTTACCTGCTGTTGGTCAATACTTACCTTCCTACCAGATGTTGTGTTTCTTCTTTAATGATACTTTCCAAATTTGAAGTTCATCTTTTTATTAAACTACAGTCAACGTTTCATATTTTGTTTCACTCCTTTTTTATAATTTTCGTTTTAAAACTATACCTTTCTTCCCAGAAAAGAAGAAAGTATTCATACGAATTAAATTGGAAAGATTAAGACCCTCCGCATTTCCCGTTTTGTGACAATGACGCATTGGACCAGTGTGCCAATGCATGTAAATTTGAGAAAACGGTATTTTAATTTTGAATCTTTCTATGCGTACAAATACGATGCAAAAGTTTGAAGTCAGCGAATTCACTTCAATGCGTCAGCGCGAAAACGCTTCAACATTAGCCAAAACATCTGAATTCGTAAGAGTAAAATACACACTCGAATTCGCCCTAATTCGTCACGGCGAATTTTCGGAAAAGTTTATTTATACAATTAAATCCATAACAGGAAAACCAACATGCGAGCAGAGCTGCCAGATCTTCGATGAAATTTACCCCCACCATACCTACCGTTTGGGAGCCGCAAAACAGACGGTGCATGATTACCACTGTGAGTTCGTATGTAAGCTGAAAATGCACGATTCGACTTCGGAGTTCTGCTGTACGGTGATTGCCGATCTGAAGGCTTCGGAAGACTTCGGTGGTCTTCTATTTATATCTCGCTCCCCATTTGAAAGAAATTGAAGAAATTGGTGATTTGGATGTTTTGCGTGTTTCTTAATTTCATGCATGCGTCGATTTTCAGGTTATGTTTTCCAGGTGTACATAATATGGATATTATTGC
>NC_046664.1:111073349-111076097 GCF_010883055.1 Belonocnema kinseyi
TATTGTAATTATAAAATATTATATTCATATTGATGAATAGTTGACTAACCTTTAATAGAAATAGTTAAACTTTCAACTAAAACAATTAGTTTTCTCCAACAAAAAAATTTTGAATCAAATACATAACTGAACAAAAAACATTTTTTAAATTGTTTTCAACATAATAGTAAAATTTTTAATAAAAAAAAAATACATTTTCATTCAAAAAGCTAAATTGTAAATTAAAAAAAGGCATTTCTAATAAAATACATGAACTTTGCACAAAAGAAATTTATTGAATCATCAACCAAAAAAAATATGAGAAAAAAAAACGTTAAAATTTTTGAAAGCTCTTGAAAAATCCTTACAAGTTTAAAAATACCTTAAAAGATTTCAAATCCTTTAAAATCTCATACTAAATTATTGAAATCAATTGAAAATGCCTTGGAATCTATTAAAATATCCTAATATATATCAAATCCTTTAAAATCTCATATTAAATCACTGTCAAAAATTGAAAATTCCTTGGAACGTTTTAAAATACTCTCAAATATTTCGAAATCTTCCAAATATTTTGAAAGACCTTGGCATCTTTTAAAGATTTCTAAAGTACTTTGGAATTTTTTAAAATAACCCTGCTAAAGTTGATAACATTCTTTGAAATCCCTTTCAATTATAAAAATAAGTTGAAAATTCCTTGAGATCTTTCAAAACATCCTCAAATATTTAAAATCCTTAAAAACCTTTTAAAAACTTAAAAAAATTTTAAAGCTCTTGAAAATATCTTAAAATTCAATAAATGCCCTGAAATATTTCAAATCCTTAAAAAGCTCACACTAAATGATTAAAATATTTTGAAAATTACTTGAAATCTATTAAAATATCCTAAAATATATCAAATCCCTTGAAATGTCATATTAAATTACTGTAATCAATTGAAAATTCCTTGCAATCTTTTAAAATTCTCTAAAATTTTTCAAATCCTTTAAAATCTTTTGAAACACCTAGATGGTTTCCTTAAAAAAATTTCAAAATACTTTAGGAATCTTTAAAAAAATAAGTTGTAGGTATTTCAAAAGATTTTAAAGGATTTGAAAACTTTTAGAGAATTTAAAAAGATTCCAAGGAATTTTCAATTGATTACAGTAATTTAATATGACATTTTAAAGGATTTGATATATTTTAAGATATTTTCATAGATTTCAAGTAATTTTTTTAGGATTTGAAATATTTCAGGGTGTTGTAAATTTTAAGATATTTTCAAGAGCTTTAACAAATTTAAAAGATTTCAAAAGATTTTTAAGTATTTTAAATATTTGAGAATATTTTTAAAAATGTCAAGGAGTTTTCAACTGATTTTCATAATTTAAGGGAATTTCAAAGAATTAAACCAATTTTAAAAGGGTTATTTAAAAAAATTTAAATACTTTAGAAATCTTTATGAAAAGTTCTAGGTATTTGAAAAGATTTTAAAGGATTTGAAAAATTTGCGAGAATTTTAAAAGATTCTAAGGAATTTTCAATTGATCACAGTAATTTAGAATGATATTTTAAAGGATTTAATGTATATTTTAGGATATTTTAATAGATTTCAAGTAATTTTCAAATTATTTTAATAATTTAGTGTGAGATCTTAAAGGATTTGAAATATTTCAGGGTATTTATTGAATTTTAAAATATTCTCAAGAGCTTAAAAAATTTTTTAAGATTTTTAAAAAGTTTTTAAGGATTTTAAATATTTGAGGATGTTTTGAAAGATCTCAAAGAATTTTCAACTTATTTTTATAATTTAAAGGAATTTTAAAAACTTTAGCAGGGTTATTTAAAAAAATTCCAAAGTACTTTAGAAATCTTTAAAAGATGACAAGTCTTTCAAAATATTTTGAAGGTTTCGAAATATTTAAGAGTATTTTAAAACGTTCTAAGGAATTTTCAATTTTTTACAGTAATTTAATATGAGATTTTAAAGGATTATATATATATTAGGATATTTTAATAGATTCCAAGGCATTTTCAATTTATTTCAATAATTCAGTATGAGATTCTAAAGGATTTGAAAACTTTTAAGGTATTTTTAAACTTGTAAGGAATTTTCAAGAGCTTTCAAAAATTTTAAGCGGTTTTATAGGATTCAAAAATTTTTAGGATATCTTTACCACCTTCCAACGAATTTTCAATTAATTTCAATAATTTCAAGCGATTTCAAAGAATTTTAACGTTTTTTTTCTCATATTTTTTTTGTTGCTGATTCATCAATTAGTTGGATAAATTTGCTTTCTGAAAAATGTAACTATTTTGTAGAAAATTTATTTTCTTTTTGGTTAAAAGTTAACTTTTTTTAACCACAAATTTAACTATTGTATGTTTAAATGAAAAGTGATCTTTTTAGTTAACATTTTTTTTTGTATTTTATTGAATGCTCTTCTTTCTTGGTAGAAAATTAATCTTTGTTGTCGAAAATTTAACTATGATTAAACATTAATTTTTTGTTCAGAAAATTAGTCTTCATGGAAAATAAATTTCTTTTGTGCAAGGTTCATGTATTTGATTAGAAATGCCTTTTTTTAGTATACAATTTATCTTCTTGGATGAAAATGTAATTTTTTGGTTTAAAATTTTACTATTATGTTAAAAACAATTAAAAAAATTTTTTTTGTTCAGTTATGTATTTGATTCAAAATTTTTTTGTTGCATAAAACTAATTGTTTTAGTTGAAAGTTTAACTATTTCTATTAAAAGTTAGTTAACTATTCATTTATATTAATATAA
>NC_046664.1:111076197-111098845 GCF_010883055.1 Belonocnema kinseyi
GACCGGCAATCGTGCACCTTCGAGTTTTCAAATTCAGATGAGGAGAAATGGGTTGTGCGCGCAACGCAGGCATTTATATCGTTTCCTACCCTATTCACACGGACATAGACGTGTCATAGTATTGGACTACGTCTCGTTTCAGATCTGGGATCACTGCTTCCGAAGCCTTCAGATAGGCAATCATCGTACAGCAGAACTCCGAAGTCGAATCGTGCATTTTCGGCTTACATACGAACTCACAGTGGTAATCATGCACCTTCTGTTTTGCGGCTCCCAAACGGTAGGTATGGTGGGGGGTAAATTTCATCCACGATCTGGCAGCTCTGCATGCGAGGCAGATACATTTTATTGCAAATGTTTAGTAACGTGGCTCGTATCTCAGTGGGAAAACTGGGACTGATACACGAGAGATCGCTTGTTCAGGTTTCGACGCATATGCCATTTTTATTATTTTTTTTCGAATTGACCTTGACCACGCATTTATATTAATTCACGTGCATTCAATTAGCGCTGTATCAATTCGTATCTAAGCTTCTCAATTCGTTTAAACGAATCAGAAAACAAGATTCACGCGTATTCAAAAAGTTCGGATTTTTTTTTTTTCAAAAGCTATTCAGAGAAACAATAAAATCAAGAATTTTGTTGTAATAATTTTATTGTTTAATTGGACAGCCCTTGAAAAATAAAACCTAAACACACTCATGGTGAAAAATCATATTATTCTAAGTAATTAAAAATTAATGCATCGTGCAATGCAATGTATATGGCATAACTCGGCGTGTAGACATCTTTCCGGTTGACATTACAACCAGAGAATCACAACTTGAAATACCTAATCTAAAAATAAACAAGAATCACTACTGCGCATGCCAAAAATATCAGTGTTCCAACTTCCAACACGGCTGACCCTTGATTGCGACGGACCCACTCCAATAATTACAGAACTTACAGACCACACGTATCCCTCAAAGACACACTCCATGTGTGCATAAGTTTATACCACACTAGTGCGAGTTGGGACTTCGCATTTTTAAATGATAATAATTCGCGCATAAATAAAGTAAATATAACATACAAGATACATTTTTCGGAGTAAAAATTACTGAGAAATTTAATGATAATCAAAATAAATGTAATAAGCAATTTTTAAATAGTAAAAAAAACAATGAGAAGAACTTTTCTGAAATGTAATTTTTGTTAGAAAAATTCCATTTTTTTAGTAATGATCAAAAACGACGTTTTTTGTTTTGAATTCCCTGCCGATGTGAAAACGCACTAAAAAAGAAATGAAACGGCACGGGTCAGTGCTCCTTCAATGTCTTTTCAATTTTCTTCAGCAGTACCTGCTATTTTCATCAAATCCCTACCGATAGAAATCTCTGAGTATATTCTAAAGATTCTCTAAGGTCAGAGAAGCTCAGAGAAATTCTCCACAGGCACCCAGTAATAAGCGTAGAATAAAGAAAAATTAATATTTTCAGATATCAGCGCAAAAGTGAAGATTATTCTATTATTTTCAATGCGCTTTTTTCCATCTGTATAAAATGCCACAATAAGAATAAGATACCTCCTAAACTTATTCACTTCTATTTCCATAGCGACCGCCACACAGTTTTCTATCCTCCCAAAGAGAACGTGTTTTCAATATATTTAATTCCTTCAAATTTTACCGGTAACGCATCTCACAGAGATATTTTTTATTCCTCAGAAGTGGTCATATTTTGATTTTATTAAATTCCTTCTAATAAGTTCAGAAAATATGTGTAATCAGTTGTTTTAATTCCTTCATGCGGAATGTAAATTCTGAAATTTCAATTCTCACCAATTCAACTCTGCCTCTCTAGGGTTAAAATTATTTAAATTCACGCATATGCATAGATTTCTTTGTTGCATTGTTTAAGATGTTTAAATGAATGATTAAAATATAAATAGGTTACATAAAAGCTTTCGTTATATTTTATACGTCGATTGAGAGAAATAGGATTTGCACTTTTTCTGTTCCCGTTCGGGGATTCTTAGGCGGAGGAAAGATCTCGTATTTATAGAAATACAAATTCTTAATTTTTCTAAATTCAACGCTTGTTACCGGACACTCAGGTAGATATGTGCCAAGGTCCGGGTAGCTCTTTTAAATGTTTTAAAGGCTTTAAAATGTCCTTTTCAAAGCTGAAATAGAAATACGATCATAAATAACAAGCAGAGAGGATTAAATTGAAATAAGAATTCGATCATAAATATCAAGCAGAGTGGCTATATCAATAGAGTAGCCGCGACACTCAATAGGGTCCTTTATTAAGCTTTCGGATTAAAACTTAAGTTAGTTTTTTTTTAATTTCATAGTCAACAGCCTAAAACATAATAATTCGGAATCTATGAGTTTCGATAACTTCAGATATCCAACTTTTTTTTTATGCTTAAAATTGGAATTAATAGAACGTTTCTCGTAAATGGAATGAGATACGCCAAAAAAGACAACATTATTTTAATAATGAAAAAATTCATCAATTAAAAAAAGTGTTAATAATTTGAAGAGAAATTTAAAAAGGGAGAGTCGGATTAGCGACGGCCGACTACTGTACATAACTCTGCTCGCCCGGTACGTGACGAATACAAAAGGAACATTATATTACTTTTAAAAGGACCACTAAAGGGACCTTGAAAAGTACCCAAATCTCTCAGACTATCTCAGAGACTAAATCATTCAAATCGACTCTGCTTATAGACTCAAATGGGGCAGGCTATTTCGCTTGAGAATACTCAGAGATTTCTATCGGTACGCCAAAATAGACGTTAAAATATAAGTTATAATTATAAATATGTATAATGAAAAAATTCATGAATTAAACAAAATTGTTAATAATTTGAAGAAAAAGGGAGTTTGTTTGGTTGCGGCCAGGTATTGTAAATAGCTCTGCCCGCCCGGTACGTGACGAATACAATAGGACCGTTATATAACCGTCCCATCACGTTACAGTGCCGTTTAGGTGCTGAAAATCAGCATAGTCACTGAAACGGCACTGGAGACCCAAAACCGTTCGCCAGTGCTGTTTTTTTAACACGTAAAATCAAGTATTACTTATAATCTAAAATGGAAAACACATTGAAAAATCTGAAAATTATTAATAATAATATTGTTTGTTATTTAAACATGAATAGTATCGAGATATTATTATCAAATGAGGATAAAAAGTTGAAAGTAGAAGTTATTGGAAACTTTATTCTATAAAAATAATGCACTCAATGCATACTGAATCACGATGATCTTCAAACCCCTAACGATAGAAAATCTTAGCATATTCTCTGGCGAAGAAGTCTGACCCGCTTCGGGCTTTCTGCAGACAAGATTTGAGTGATTTCGTCTGTAGAGATAGTCTGTGGGAGATTTGGGTCCTATGGTGTGACTGTCATATTTTCGTCCTGTATTGTATTCGTCGAGTACCGCAGGCGGGCAGAGTTATTTAAAATTTTTGGCCATCGCCAACCTGACTCCCTTTTGAGAATTTTCTTCAAATTATTATCACTTTGGTTTAATTTGTGAATTTTCTCACTATATCCCTACCGAAAAGAATCTTTGAGTATATACTAAAAATTCTTTAGGTCAAAGAAGCTTAGAGAAATTCTCCGCAGGAGAATTTCCTTTGTTAAGCTTTCGGTTTAAAATTTAGAAGTAGATTTTTTTTTAATTTCATAGTTAACAGCCTAAAACATAATAATTCGGAATCTACGAGTTTCGATGACTTCAGATATCTAACTTTTTTTTATGCTTAAAATTGGATTTAATAGAACGTTTCTCGTAAATGGAATGAGATACGCCAAGAAAGACAACATTTTTGAATTCAACTAGAAAATTTTATATCACTATATAAGTTATAATTATAAATAAGTATAATGAAAAAATTCATCAATTCAAAAATTTTTTTAATAATTTGAAGCGAAATTTAAAAAGGAAGAGCGGATTAGCCACGACCAACTACTGTAAATAACTCTGCCCGCCCAGTACGTGACGAATACAAAAGGAATATTATATTACCGTCGCACCACTCTTGAAACAACCACTAAAAGGATCTTGAAAAGGACCCAAATCTCTCAAACTATCTCCGAAACTATTATGTTTCAAATCGATTTTGTTTATAGACTCAAATGGGCCAAGCTATTTCGCTAAAGAAAACTCAGAGATTTCTTTCGGTAGGAATATATTTATAATTATAACTTATATGATAATATACTACTTTGAAGTTGAATAAAAAAATGTTGTCTGTTTTGCATTCCATTTACGAGATATACGCTATATTCATTCTAATTTTAAACATCCAAAAGAAAAAGTTAGATATCAGAAATAATCGAAACACGTAGATGCTGAATTTATAACCTTCTCGTAGATACTTAAAAATTTTTAATGTTTGATTTTTAATCCCTTTCAGTTCTGCTTGGTAGCCTAGTCGCATTGGCAGCGAAGGCGACGAAACCTATGGAACCAGCCCTGCCATTTAATCTAAAAACTATTTCTAAATGTTAATTTTCCTTTTATTTCAGTTTCATTGACGTGAAGAATCGGGAGCATACTCCGGAAAATATTGAAGAACCCCATGATTTGTATTGCGATTTATCTCCCAGTAATATTTTACAAAATATCAAGTCCATAGAAAATAAATCAGAACTATTATTTACTCCTATAAATGAGTACAGCAGAGCGACTCCAAGTTATACACCTGTTAACACCACTGCTCAGAGCAAAGAAAATGAGCAGATTTTCCAGAAAAAGGACTATTGCACTTCTACTATAACAATGTCTACAGTGCTATGTTCTAGAAATATAAACATTCAAAAACCCAATTTTGTTATCACTGAAACAAAAGTAACAAAGTTGATGTTCCCTTCACATCAAATGAAATTATTTCAGAATCATTAGCTTTAGGTATTTCCTTCTATTACCGTGTTTCATCGCTTTCTATTGTATATTTTCACAAATAAAAATAAGAATTAGTAATATATCATTTTTTTCATACAAATTTTAATACTATAATTTATCTTTTGATATTAATGATTTACACCATCAAAGAGAAAAATTATGTATTTGACAGTAGATACGATCTTAAAAGATTTGATTTGTATCATAAATGTTGTTTTATTATTTTTATTCAAATCTTTTTAAGAATACTAAGCATAGATACATGAAGTAATTCTGTTAAATGTTGTTTTTTGTTTAATAAAATTTGTATTATTATATAAAAAAGTATATTGTTCAGTTTACAAACAATTGGGTGATTGGCAATTTATTCACATTGCGAAGCACAGGAAAAACTGGGAAAAACCTTTTTTTTATATATAAATCGATCAAGAAGGCAAGACGCACTTTTTTTAGGTTAGTGTTTGTGGTGCGAGACGAAGACGAAGGTTGCTAAGAACTTCCTATAGATTGCGCTGTTGTTTTTTAAATAAAATTTTTAAAAATTTTGAATATATACATAAAATATATTGAGTTGGTGAAGGTAATCTAAAAATATTTACTTCAACTTTATTTTGGAGTATCTAAAATAATGATTACATTAGTATCATCTTCTATATAATTTATTAGGTTTTAGGTATGACAATTTCTGTCTCTATTCAAAATTTTAAAATTTTAAATTTAAAAAACAACAGCGCAATCTATAGAAAATTCTTAGCAACCTTCGCCTCGTACCACAAACACTAACCTACAAAAAGTGCTTTTTGTCTTCTTGTTCGATTTATATTTCACCATTTTCCTTACTACAGCGAAATTCGCTAATTTTGCCAATTGTATTGAGATATAACCTTTTCTTTCAATGCCACGATTAAAACGGAGGACTCCGATTGAATTGCAAGTGTTTATAAGCCGTGTCTCAACTTGCAAATGTCATGATACTGCATTAATGTCGTGTTTACGTTGAACGTAGATTGATGTATTATTTTGTATGAAATCAACGTAGTGCTAAGGATTTCGCTTTTCGAATATGAACTGCTCGAAATTAAATTAGGTTTCTCAAAGGACATGAAAATATTTGTATACTTTTACAAGTATAGTGAGTGCAAGTGAGTGTCAGGTTCTATCATGGAGAACAAAAGTAGTCGCAATTTCATAAGTTACGTAGATTTAGAAGAGCATGAAATGGAGGTGAGTAATCTGTCGAAAGTTTATTCTCTTTAATTATTTGAATAGAGTGATAAAGAATATGTCATTATTACTACGGTTATTTTTGTGCAATTCGACATGTAAACAGACGAACCTAACCTCACTGTATTAAGGACATTGAGCTCGTAACATTCTCGCTTGAAATATATGAAATTAATATGTTGTTCAGTGTTAAAATGTGCGATTTGTATGCTGTTTGAAATAACAATTTGTTCAACATTGAGGAAAACTTGGAACAAGTAAATTTTAATAAATATATAATAAAGAAAAAACTCCTGACTTAATTAGTATTTATCTGTGTTGTTGATTGCATTATTGAATAAACAAAAATATACATTTTTAAATATGATGTAGAATCTCGGATCGAGTCGTGGAAGTTCCTTTAGCGAGAGTAATATAAAATTGCTGCCGGGAGAATCTATCGCAGCAACAGCTAAAAATGTCTTGATGTTTTCCCCTGTTGGTGATTTCAAACAAGGTATATCTGGAATTCTCGTCGTTACTAATTTCAAATTAACATTTCTGACTTCAGAGCACGTAAATGGAGAAGTAAGTATATATTTGCAATTGGCCGATGATTTAGATAATTCGATTTGCATTGTGAATTGAGTCTATTAAAATAATTATTTGAATGTAGGATGCTGTCCATCAACAGAATAATCTTTATGGTTATACGGACACTTGTTTGTCAAACATCGATGCTATTTATTTAATAATAGGTGATAAGAAAAGAAGGCTCGTTCCTAGGATTATACAGTCGTCCAAAATAAAAGGAAGAATTTTCATCGTTTGCAAGGTAATTGATTTCTCGTATAGTTCTGAATGTACAGATGAGTTCAAAATTTGAAACTAATTTGCCAGTGCTAAAATTTATTAATAGATTAAAATTAATATTATAAGTAGACAGTTCGAAATTCAATGTGCGTGTAGTGTCATAATTATATTATAAACCAACTACTATGGGAACTTGAACGTCTTGGATTTCGTTACAAGTTTAATGTAAATAATTTTCTCGAAATTATCATTGTTAATTGTTGAAATGATACAAGTGCAAACTGTAAAGTGACCTAAGTTAAATTAAATCAAACACGATTAAGCGATAATTTGTATTTATTACTTTCTGAAGGTATTTAATTTAAAAATACTATTTCACTTTATTCTAAAATGTCCCAATATTTTATTCTAGAATTTAAGGACCTGGTCTTTCTCTTTCAAATTTTCATCTCCAGATCACGGACAGAAAGTAGTAAACGCACTTTTACATCATGCGTTCCCTAGCAGACACCAACTTCTGTTCGCTTACGATTACAAGTGCGTAAAATAGTGTTTCTTTCTTTGGTGTTGTGCCTTCTTTTATCAGAATGTCTTAAGAATAACAATTATACTTTTGCAGAGAAAAATACTATTGTAGTATCGACAAAGGCGTTCGACTGTTCCGGCATAAATCTGAGTGGGAAAACGAATTGGATCGTACGTCATGTAAAAGTGGACTGTTGAAAAGAGGATGGAGATTATCCACTGCCAATGAACAATTTCAAATCTCTCCTAGGTAAATCGTTAAGAATTCTTTTATTTTTTGCAAGCTTTCTATTAATAGATTTTAGTTACATAATTGAACCGCCGCATTGTAGAACGGGATATATATATAAAGTTGAACTTTTTTGTTATGCAAAAAAGTTACACCTTTTTTCTGAGTAAGTGCACGAAGAACGTTTAAATATTTTCAATCGAAAAGTCTATCGAGGTCAGTTTTAGAAATCAAAAACTTGCAGTGGATGAAATGTTTAGTAGAATCTTTAGAAGTTTTTCGTAAAGTTTTACTTCAATTGAAGGGGCCGTTTATCAAGCAACAGGATTTTATTGTTGTGCGCGCGGTACCATGAGATTGAGCTCATAGCGAAGGCTTGAAGAACACTAGGCGTAGGAGGTAAGGCTGTCATCTAGGTATATGTGGAAAATGTTATTTTCTAACGAACTTATATAACTTTTTTACTGAAAAATTCCTATTGATGATATATTCTTATGTTATACTATATATTCTTTTACAAATATTATTTTTATCAGTATACAACCCTTACATTATTATATTTAATTATTTTTCGAAAATGTAAACGTTAGCGTCAACAAAATCATGTACTGAACAAAAGAGGTGCATTATTAAGATTTTGTAAATAAAAGGATTCAGAATAGTTTCGACCATCAAAGATGTCACATCCAAACTGAATGAAAAAAGCAAATTTGTACTGTAAAGAAGTTTTTTTGTCAGTTTTGATATGTTCCACCTTCGATGATCAAAACTATTATGAACCCTTTACTTTCAAAATCTTAACTATGGACCTCTTTTGTTTATAATCTGATTTTGTTCGCGTTTATGTTTACATTTTCGAATAAAACAGTGCAGGCGTGCACACAAGCCAAAGAAAAGTTAAGAGAAAAGCATAATTTAAAGGTTGTGTACTGATCAAAGGAATATTTATAAAAGAATATGTGTATAGCATAAGAATATATCATCAATGAGAACTTTTTTCGGTAAAAAAATTATATATGTTCGTTAGAAAATAACATTTTCCACATATACATATACCTGGATGGCAGCTTTACTCCTGCGCCTGGTGGTCTCCAAATCTCAGCTACGTGTTCAATCTCATGGCATTGCGCGCACAACAATAACATCCTCGTATTTCATAAATGGCTCCTTCAATTAAAGTAAAAGTCTACAAAAAAACTTCTACAGATTCTACTGAACATTTCGTTCACTGCAAGTTTTTGATTGCTAAAACTTACCTCGATAGACTTTTCGATTGTAAATATTTAAATTTCTCTGTGCAGTCATCCAGAAAAAAGTAATTACTTTTTTCAATAACAAAAAAGATAAACTTTAATTCCTTATACAAGCTAAAGTATAGTTTTATGCATAATTCGTTAAAATTATAGGTTAAAAGTCCCACTAGTTTCTGATTTAGAACGAGTTGAAGTTAAAAAAGGCGAACATTTTACGCTATGAAAAAATCGTGTTTTTTTTAAATTATTTTAAAAACCCCTCGCAAAATATTTTCTATCCCGTTATACGATGCGGCTGTTCAATTATCGAGTAATTACGAATTCATTTATTTCGGCTTGAAAGTGCAAACTCTTAACTTTCCCTAATTTTCTAAAGCTACTGTCGTAATGTAACCTGTCTAGACATTGTTTCATATATCACATACATGCAAGTTTCAGCATGACAAGTATAATTTCTTTCTTTAGTTTACCAGAGTATATAATTGTACCTGGATCCGTAACCGATAGTCAACTCATAAATGCCGCTCAACACTTCCAAGATAATCGACCACCCATTTGGTCGTGGTCAAATGAACGAGGCGCTGCTTTGGTAAAAATGGCAGAGCTGTCTTCAACAATCACTGAGAGGACACAGGAAAATATAATGCTCGAAAATATTCGAAAAAGTCATCCACGAACAATACAGCCCATCGTCATAGAGTTGAACAAGGAAGTCGGTGTTAAAACTATAGCTGCCAGTTTTTCGAAATTCGCCAGCCTATGTTCTCCAGGTACTTTTTCCTTGAATTATATTTTAAAATAATATAAATAACATCAATAGATAAACATCACTAAAGATTTAACAATGTTAAGAGATTTTGAAGAAAGTTAATTATTCCTTTTAAGAAAACATCAGACAATTCTGGATTCAGGACAATGTTTTTTACTCCCTACTGGAAAATACAAAGTGGCTGAAGTATGTATCACACTGTTTACAAAAAGCTGTAGAAACGTGTGATCATCTAAACGAGGGAGAGTCGGTCATTTTGCAAGGTAAATGTTTCAAATTACCCAGCAAATAGCACGGAACATTCCCAGAAAGCGTATATGTCCGCCGCTTGGGAACGTTTCTGGAACATACCACTTGTTGTGTCAGTTTATGATATGCATATATTATAGTGCAGTATATGCGATACTCCAAAATGTCATCCACTTTTACCTATCTCTTACGGTTTACGAGATAATTGTTGTTAAATATAACAATAATGGAAGGTTCCTCTCAGGTCCTAGTGGAACATTCCCAAGTGGCGGACATATTACACATTTCTGGAACGTTCCGTGCTATTAGGGCAGACTGAAAGGCAATGGAACCAGGCCCTAACTTCAACATATAATTGCCTCATTTTACTCGATAAACACTAGAATTACATCTTTGTTAGATTCTTAGCGCTCATGCTTGTTTAGAATCAAGTCTGTATTCATAGTGAAAATTTAGCTTATTTTAGTAGCTTTGTTGTAAAACGAGTTTGTCGAATGCTCGGGTTTACAATCCTAAAAAATCGTTTTACACCGAAACTATTGTCTGAAAACGGCCGATAATTCGTTACTTAATTTAAGTACGACCCCGAACAAAGATATAAATGTAGCATTTATGGAGTAAAATGAGGCAATTCAATTTTGAGGTTAGAACCTGGTTCCATTTCCCTTACAATTTGTCAATATCTCTTTTAGTACAAATGATGTTCAACTTGTAAATATTTTTCATTATGTAGAAGGCAATGGTCGAGATATCTGTTGCATTGTGTCAAGCTTAACACAATTATTGCTCGATCCATACTTCCGAACAATAACTGGATTTCAGTCTCTTTTACAAAAGGAATGGATCGCCGCGGGACATCCTTTTTGCGACCGGTTGGGTTACATAATTAGCGAAGATTCAGAAAAGGTAGCGAACAATATTATGAAGGCAGACAATATAATTCATGTTAAAATATAGGAATTATTACTATTCTCGTATTTTTTCAGTCTCCTTTACTACTCCTCTTTCTGGACTGCGTATGGCAATTATGTCAACAGTTTCCCGCTGAATTTGAGTTCACGGAGACGTATTTAACAACTTTATGGGATGCGGCACATGTGTCAGTTTTTGACACTTTCATCTTTAACTGTGAAAGGGATCGAATTCGTGCAGCTCATGTAAGAAATTAATATATTTGTGTATCAAAACTATGGTTTTGAACTTAAGTACGACTTTGATTTCGTATAAGAATTTTTGTAATAGTGTTTTTACGGATGTGATCTTGACTCGTGATTCTAAAAATCATTTAAATTTTCCGAACCCGCACTATGGTAAGTGGATAGATTACACAGCCCAACATGGTTTTGTTGTTGGAAAGTGGAGGGTCATTTCCGAGGTAATTTTTTTACGGGGTCAGAATTGGCCCATCATGTCAGGATTTTACGATATTTGAGGTCATGTTCCCAAAAAATGGCGTTTTTGGCTACTTTTGAGGATATGTACAGAAGACGCAAAATTTTTTGAGATTTTTTCTTTACTTGTATCATATAGTACTGCTCTTATTTCTCTTTAATTTGAGAATCGCAGAGTTTAACTACCATTTTTCTTTACCAATTTGGGCCATTTTGAAATTACGGGATATGTTACACTATGTATTAAGTATTTGCGTTAAATACTCTGAGGCAGACATTTTCTACTGGGTGTTTTCTCTTGAAAATTTGTACTTGAGGGTGTTCGGGGTTGTTGAAATACCCCCAAAAAATTTCTCTTCTGTACATAACCACAAAAGTAGCCAAGAACGCCATTTTTTGGGTACATAACCTCAAATGTCTTAAAATCCTTACGTGATGGGCCAATTCTGACCCCGGATTCGGATTCTACGTAAAAAAATTACTTCGGAAATGACCCTCACATTCCAACAACTGGCATGACCCCATCATTTGTAGACCTGTGTCATTATTATTATTCCATTAAACCATTTTCCTTTCGGGGTAGTCGTGACTAACTCGGTGAGGATAGTAATTTAAGAAAGGAGATATACATTTTGTATATTGATTTAGAATTCTCGTGTTACTTATGTAAATAACACGTTCGTTCTGCAACACCGCTCCGACCTAGGTTGCTGATCAATCTCTCGAGCGATCACCCCAAGTGAAGAGCCTGACAAAGTCGTCATGTGAGAATCACCACTCGGGTTCCAAGGTTTTTGTCGTCGTACTTCCCTGTCTATTTTTTCTGTCTTCTAGCTTCCTTCTTGTCCATGCATTTTTTCATTCAAGCTCTCGTGTTTCCGTGACTTCTTATCTTTCTTCTAACTAGGGCCTCATTCACACATTTTAACCATTCTTTCCGCGACCTGCTTCTGGACACGCTGCCATTTACTTCACCTTTATGCACTTGTTCAACATGTCCGAAACATCTTAACCGACTTCTTTCCCATACGTCAACTAGCGTCTCTTCTGCACCACATTCTTTGAGAATTATCTCGTTAGTCACTTTCTGCATCAGTGTTTTCAGGCATATTATGCGCTGGATTTCATGTAAATCGCGTTAATTTTACTCTTATTATTTTCTTGATAGGTCCACGTCTCGCTAGCGTATAGTACACTTGGAACAAGTACAGAATTAAGATGCCGCTCGTTTATTTAGAATGCATTCGCGTTTTTGCCAATAAAGTAGCCTTGAAGTGAACCGAACTAGGTACATTTGATGTTTGAAGAGAAAATTTAACACGTGCGCTTATGGTATTCGCCAAAAGTGTCTCGATGGATCGTTTTTTAACCTTTCGGGTTGGTTTTGGGCCCTAAATTTCGGCAATAACTACATACCGAAAAATTAGGTCGTTTGTTTGTGGAACGTCACATTTCTAATTCTAAGCGGATTGTTAACTTTCTTTTGGGAGTCAAAGTCCAGCCCAAAAATGGCATAAAACAAAAGACACTTTTCCTGTGCCCCCGCATGGAGAGTGTAAAACAAAATGATAAAAAGCAGTAATGTTATTACAATTTTGTTGCCTTGCCTAAATGACATTAAAATGAAAAGAAAAAAAAATTGAAAAAATCAGCTTTGTCTGCAAAACTAATTTTGAAGTCATTTCCAATTGGAATACTTTTTCAAAACACCGTGTCTACTTTCTAGGTTAGAAAAAATTTGGTGAACATAACTTATATATTTTCGGTGCTTCCAGGGAAAGTAAAAAGTGCGACCAGGTTCACCGAAATTTAGTGATCGTAGACCAAATATTTACGGTACGTCTAGACAAAAACAACTGTTTTCATGTGCACCATTCCCAGGAACGGCGAAGCATGTATAGAGTGTATGGAATTCCATACACTGAAATGCGGAATATTTTTTCGTTTGGTTTGGTCGTTGAAAGGTCCGACACACTTTGTGTAGTTCAAAATCAAAAGTGCGCAGACGAAACTTAAATTTTGTTACTGAAGCAACGGAAAGTAACTGTTAGAAATTTGAATGACGTAGTTTAGAAAACTTATAAAAATACTGCTAGCAATTCCGAGCACTTCGTGTACGGACGAGCGTCTTTTTCGGCTCTAAATTTATTCAAAGTCTTATTTGAGTTTAACGATGGATTAAAAATACCTTAAGAATATTGCGAATCGATATTTGATAAAAACACGACTGACGTACTTGGTTATAAAAACTTTCTACTTAAATTAAACGATTGAATATGTAATATACTATTTAATTAATTATTGAAACTTCATTAACGAAAAAAGTTCCCCTCCGATCAGTCAAACAAGAAACTTCATTGAAAAATTACTTCGTCGGCCCTGAGTGTTCCAAGTGGTTCAAATGGCAATTTCCCCCAAAAAATTTGAATTTCGAATGTAAAATTAACTTAAATATTATTACTTTTCAAAATATTACTAGAAACAAAGTTTAAAAAAGAAATATGGATCGATGACTTTAATTATTTTATAATTATAACAAATTCCTCAATTTCAGGATCGAAACATTCCCCTTGTTCTCCGCAGCGTTTGGGATTGGCGAGAACAGTTCAGTGACCAAGATATTCTTCTTTTTTACAATCCCCTCTTCAACCAAGAAAACTCTCGAGACCATGGGAAACGGTTTATCAAACCACTCTATAGCATTTCAAGCTTAGAGCTTTGGTCTCAGTGCTACTTCCGTTGGATTCCGCCTTTAGAAATCCACAGCGGAGGACGAAATCATATTGAGCTTTACACAAGATTAGTTCAGAACGATGTGGCTCAACTAAAAGTGAATGCAAATGGTAACCGTGGATCTCCAGTTGAGAAGCTAACGACTTATTTAGTGCAGATGAACATCGATAGCTTTTACCCCTTTAGTAATAAAAGATCCGGAAACACTGTCAGCACTCCAATTATGAACAGTTCGATGCTTATGAATGAAAGTTTATTAGATGCTCAGAGTCTGTTAACAGCACCTGATTGATTGCAATTTTTTGAGCGGTGCGTGTTGTTTTGTAGGTATACTTCGATACTTTAGAACTATTTCTTCATAGCCAATTTGAAAGGGGGAACGTTTGAGCCCCTGGAATTTTTTTATCAATCCTTAGATAGAAGTGGAAATTAAATTTCAATTTTGTTAAAACTGTCAACAGTTTGTAGAAAGAATAAACATCAATAAGAGCGTTAATTATGAGGACATTGCGTGATATTGAAACGTCGAGATGAAAATATGTTTTATGAACTCAAGTAGATTTAAGAAGCAAGTAATTAATTTTTAGGAAAAATACGTTTTGTTAGTTTTACGTATGATAGTAAATAGTTTTAAATTTATCAAATTCTTTGGTTAAGAGAGTACGGTCAAATATACAGGGACATAGAACATTTTTGTATATAAATGAGTCTTATACTTATTTTAGAGTACAATCTACAGAGCTTCGTAGTATATGTTGAATTCTATTGGTTATTTGATCGTATAGCCATGTTCGAAAACTGTTTAATAAGATGCCAGATTATAGTTTGTAATTTATTTTTATTTATTTGAAACGAGAGCTTATTGAGTGGTGATATATAGTTCGAATCATGTTGACGTTTAAGAATATAATTTTATGTAAACTATTTTTTTAATGACGAAAAATAAAAATATGGACGCGAAATCAAGCAAAATATTTTTCTTCGATTGCACATTTAATACAGGCACCAGTGCCTCTCAAACCTCTGGAAAATTAGCAGCAATCATTGTCACAAGCCATTTTCGATGCAAAATATCTAAATTTGATTTCTTTTGGGTGTTATTAAACAATACTTAGTTAAATTTTTTATGTTTTTATTTTGTTGACCCGAATACAGTTACTACTATATACTACTATATTTAGCTTATTGTGAGTTATGATGAATTCAGGTTGAAAAAAATTGAATTTGAAAAAACTTTTTTTCAGTTTTTAAATTTTATGATAAAAAATTTTCAGTGGGCGAAAAAACTTTGAATAGAAAAAAGATCCGTCTTTTCATTCTCTACAAACCCGTATTTGTTAAATTCTAAATTTTTTAGCTTTAAAATTTGGATATCACTATATGCTTGGACAGTTATACTTTTTCGCGTTTTCAAACGCATGACCTCTGATTGCATCCGCATCCTCAATTTTCGAAGTCCTAGAAGCAACAAGGAATTTATTAGAGCTTTTCAAAGTTCGGATAATTTTTTGTATCGATTTTTTCTCATTTGGCGTCCAAAATCGTATCTCATTACAATTTTAAATGTTTGTTAATTCTAAAAGAATATTTTTCGAATTTAAAAATTCTCGATTGTATTGAACTTTTAAAATTAAATTTTATTTGAATTCTGCATTCTTTCTCTAACAAAAGTAACGTCAGGTGGTCTTTTTTGTTTGTTTGGAATCATATTTTTTGTAAAAAAAGGTCATGAGCCCAAACAGCTGAAAAACAAAAAAAGAAATGAACTTCGTAGAACCCCTTATTTGGCTAGATTCGGGAACAATTATTAAATTTGTTTTTGGTTTTTTTATTGAAGTGTTTATTTATTAAATTCTCTGGAGAATTTTATAATATGTAAATATACCATTTTTAAACATCTGTCTGAAATGCAATGTTACAAGTGCGATATCACGCACGCATATTAAGTTACTTATTAATAATCATTATTTGATTATTATAAGCGAAAGACATTAATTAAGAGACATTTATACATTCAGATACATGTTGTGAACAATGTTTATTTAAAAGTATAAATTAATGAGAAGAATTCCTGAAAATAGAATTAAGAATCTAACGACCAAATTTGGACAACCAACACAAAATGTTCCCACTGCAATCTGAAAAAAACTCCTTTTTATTTCTTGTCCAAATTGAGAACGAATGATTTCCTTTTTTTCTTTAGGGGGAAGAGAAAGGGGGAGGATGTTCCTTTTTTGTTTTTCAGATTGCAGTGGGAACATTTTGTGGTGGTTGTCCAAATTTGATCGTTAGATTCTTGATTCTATTTTCAGGAATTCTTCTCATCAATTTGATTATTGGGCGTTAAAAAAGGGGTTTAAGTTGGATTTTAATCTCACTTAAATATCCTAAATTTTAAAAGTATAAAGTTCTCATAATTTAAATCGTTCACGTTTGACTTCCGACAGGCAGGAGGATTTTTCTGAAAGAGAAAGTGCATTTTTATGACACATGCATGATTACAGCCCCTTTCGACGCCTAATGAAGCGGGTCTAACGATAATCAGCCCACTCACCGTAAGGATTTTTTGGTCGCAGATAATATCATTTTACGGTAATTCATGGAAAGTTATCATATATAATTGATTAAATTATCAAAAATTTCCGGAAATTTATAGAAACTTCAAAAATGAATTTTGGGTGTTTTTGTTCAGTTTCCATAAATTACCACAAGAATTTATCAATTTCCTTAAATTTATCAAAATCTTTCAAATGCAATTTTAAGTAATTTATGGTAAGTTACCATATTTATCTGTAAAATTACCATAAATATTGGAAATTTAGAGACATTTTTAAATTGAATTTTCAACACTTAATGGTAATTAACTATTAATTACCTGTAATATTACCATAAATTAACCAAAAAAATATAAACTTCCGGAAATTAAAAATGTTTAAAATTGAATTTTGGGTTATTTATGGTAGGTTAAAATATTTACCTGTAAAATTACCATAAATTACTCAAAAATGTCCGGAAATTTAGACATTTTTTAATTCATTTTATAGTAGACTACCCGACAATGGGTCGGCAACGCAGTGCCAAGCACCCTCCCAGTGGGCACAAAATTTGGCGATGTCTTTACGACAACTTTACGACATCCTATGTCCATGTCGTTACAGTGTCTTCAGGATATTATAAAGACATTGTTAGTTCATACGACATATTTACGATATCATAAAGACGACTTAACGACATGGACATTGGATGTCGTAAAGACGTCGCCATATTTTGTGCCCACTGGGCTAGAATTCGGGGTACTGAAAATAATTTAGGTGGAAACACAACGGCTAACTGGCAAAACGGCCACGCATTGAGTTGACGAATCGACTCAAGGATGACTCAGGGCCCTAAGAAAAATTTAGAATTGCCCGACCTGACAGTAAGCAAATGCCTAGAAAAAAGTCTTTGCTTCCAAGATTTGTTGTGCTGAATACTTTTCTCATAAATTTGCCTCAAACACTTTTCTGTCAGTAATGTATGCGCTTATACAGAAATTTAATACCAATAATCGTTAATTGTAGAAATTTTGGAAAAGCTTTAATCCCTCTATTAAATGCCTTATAGAAACTTATACAAATGAAAAAAGGATATATATAGAACCATACAGAGCCATATAGAATGTATAAAATTTCTATATGATTCTATATATCCTTTTGTCCATCTCTATAGGTTTCTATAAGCCTTTTCATAAAGGGATACTTTTATGCTTAAGAATACAATATAAAATAAGAAACTGCACGAAAAAAGCATATAAAAATATTAGTTTTTGTGAAATATCGTTATGTTTTATTATTTTTACTTCAATTTAGATGCGATTTAAAAAAATGTATTAAAATATTTTTACCCGGGATATTTTTAACATACAATCTTCTTTCATGCGTCTCGTGCAGTTGCAATTAATATCATAAATAATTTTGTAATTTAATAGATAATCCGATATCAAATTCAAATGGGGTTTTAAAACTTTTTACCGCTGCAAAAAAAGCATCGCGATTACTCCGTGAGTTTCCAATAGAAAATTCAACGTAGAATCCGACTTTCAGCAGTTTAAAAGTTGAATCTTGCTATTTTTCTGAGTTTTTTTTTCAAAGGAAACGAATGGGGTCTTTACGGGTACTTTGTAGAGGCTCCATTCGGTTCCTTCGGTCCGCCAGGGCCGCTAATTAAAAAAGCTACAGCCGAAGATGAGAAAACGACATGTATTGAGATAAACCGTGGCAGCAGCTTCTCAGAGATGATAGCGATTCCAGGACAATTAGGAACATTGACATGCAGGTTCCTCCTAAGACCCAAGATCTGGCGGAAATGGATGCCACCCTTCGTGAGGATATCTTGGAGGAGCCCGACCCCTGGACCATCAATTGTTCAGTTTATGGTGCTGCAAGAGCTTTGGCTGATTCATATCGAAGGCTAAAACCGACGATGGATCAAAATAACAAAAGACGCTTGAATCAATTGAACCAGAAGATTGGATACAGGCAAAGATTTTTTAGTGAGCAGCGCATAGAATCTTTTCATGCCGATTTCAAAACTACTTGGGCCAAATATAAAGTAGCTTACACAAATGCTAACAAGAATTCTGAATCAATCTAAAAATTTTATATCCCTTCCTCACATTACGCCCTTCCCCACCGAGAGAGTCACGCCTATCCCGAAAGGGAAATGGCTTAATGCTGTAATTATAATAATAATAACTAATTAAAGTAAAAGTAAAGTAAAAGTAGTAGTAATTTTAAAGCTAAACAAATTTTCCGTTTAAAATGAGAATTTATTAAAAGCAGTTCGAGAATACAACTCTTGCAACGTTTGAAAATGAATCATAGACATAAAAAAATGAACTTTATTTGTTTCTATAAAACTTTATAAATAATTAAACATAATTGTGTTATATGAATGGATGTATTTTGTACAAGATATATATAATAATCTCTGTAAAATAATTATAACTGTTAAATTTAATTTAAAAACTGTTTTGAAAATGAATGCGCATATAATTAAATTGTTTCATAATTATTTTATAATCATTCCGTCTTTTAAGAGATTTATTTAGAAAAATTAGTAATAATTCAACATTATGTGCGTTTTAATATAGTTATATGATTATGAAACGATACTAATATAGTTAAATGAATACAATAAATATAATTTTTGTAGGGAATTATTCAAATTTGACAATTTGATATTTTTAAATTTCAAACGCACTTTTTTTTTAAACGGCCCGGCGAAAATTGTTTAAATTCGGCACACATCCTTCATTTTAATGTACTAATCGATTCCCGTTCAAATATCTGTGGTTGATTTCACACAAAAAAAACCAAGTTTAAATGCTGAAAAAATCAAATAATGCATTTATTAATTAAGCTTGGTTAAACAATTGAAGTGTCGGCTGAAATAACGTTATATCAACACATATTTTGTTTCCATAAACTTCTATGTATTATGATTTTTTATTTTAACTGTTTCTCTATTCCGTGGAAACGCTTAGATCGAAAATTTAAAAATTGATTTTGGAATGAAATGTCAAAATAGTCGAGGTTATTTATTTCTATTTATTTTGCATCTATCTCAAAATCTAATTTAGAATTTTTGAAGGATAAGAATATAAAATTGCATTCGCTTATAACAGTGTCGACCAAAAATTTGTAAATTAAATTAGACAAATTTCAATTAATAAACATAAAAATAATTAGGTTAGATCATTCACAAATTTGGTCCTACACATGTTGTAAAAAATAAAAATGTAATTTCTTGTCTTTTCATTCAAAGAAAGGAATGAAAAATACTTAATTATTCGTGTAATTGCAATTTAAAGTTTTATTTTTAGTTTATTATGAAAATACTTTAAACAGCATTTTTAGTACGATTCCTGATAATTATTTATCACTCATTTATTTGTTGTATTAATTTGAATATTATATTTGATATTACCGGTTCTCAACGTTATACTCCAGCCTTTCTAGCCTATTTATTCTTTCCTGCGTGCAATTCTAATAAATTTAATTTTCTTTTTTATCTTGGTTCAAAAAAAACTTCAATGTTAGACTTAGAAAGGTACATTTTCGAAGTGTATAACCTCGACTATTTTGACATTTGTTTCCCCATTAAATTTTCGAATTGTCGATCACCGCGCATCCGCGTAATAGAGAAACAGTTAAAAGAAAAGTTGATATACATAGAACTCCATCGATACAAAAAATGTGTTGATATACAACGTTATTTCAGCCGAGGCTTCAATTATCAAATGTTATCGAATAATAGCAAAAATCATTTCTAAATTATGGGCTGTTAATTTCGTGGAAAAAAGCGGTATTTGATTAATAAATAAAGAAAATGATGAAAATTTGTTGAAACAAATGTTGTATATAATAATAAACTTTTTACTGGCATGAAAATGTTGTTAAAAATCTAGAAGCCTACAATATTTGTTTCAACAATTTGTAGATCGTACTTTTCATTTGGATTTTATTTATTCAAAATACTACGCAAAAATCCATAATTTAATTTTTGAACCAAAGGACGCAAAATACGAGAAAAAGTCTTCAGGAGCAATTATATCTTTTAAAAAGTCTTAATTTCCTTAAACTCTTTTTTTTGTTGAACGACGTGAAATATGAGGAAAAGGCCTGAAATATTTTTTTTGTAAAATCTCCATCTCTCTTCCAAAATTAATTACAATTAAGAATAGGAATGTTTTCCTTATTTTTGAAAATAATTTTGAACAATTCTAATTTTAGAACTTCAAATGACTAGTGAGCTTTCTTAAAAGGGAAGGAACTTTGTAATCATGTAGTCATCCATTTATGATATGAAATGGGTAATCTCAGTTTTATTCAACATGGAATCATTGGAACGTCAAAAACATTTACAAAATTTATTATCTCAAGAATAATGAACAAATTAATTAGTCTTGAATTCATTACATATCTGTACAAAAATGTTTCTATAAAATAAGAAACGAATCCACCTTTCCGAGAGTAGATTTGTCGAGGAATATTTACAAGAACTCATTAAAATAAAGGATTACATTGATTACATTATAGGCGACGAAATTTTGTGTGAATTACGTTACCTAGGAATATCCATTTTACTCAACCTGATAATAAAATCACATAGTCTCATTTGAACCTGAATCTCCATAGGGTTGGTTGTAACGTAAAACCCAGGAACGGCAGCCTTCTCGAGAATACTTTGCTGATCAGAAACTTTCTGATCAAGTTGCAGAACCAAGTTCATATCTGTTTGTTTCACTTCGTCTTTATGTTTTTTATATAAAGCTACTTTTGCAGCCACGCGATCTTCTTCCGTAGTCAAAGCTGACATTGCTTCTTGGAGTTCAATTTTCTGCTGGTTCAGTAATTGCAAACGTTGTTGAAAAAGATGCTTTTCCGTAACGTGCTGAATTTCCATTAACCCTTTCACGATCTCGAAAATAGTGTCATTTAGGAGGGAATTTGCCAAACCTGATAATAATTCATATGGAAGACGCTGTTGGTATTTCGGAGAGAGTGACGAAGCCATGTGTTGAAGCTGTTCCACCAAGAAATAGAGCTTTCGTTGAAGATCTTGAGGAGTCGGGTCTTCTTCCATAATTTTTTGAGGTTATACGTTTCTTGGCTTAACAATGTTCTGAATGTTCATCATGAAATTTATATATTTGTAATTTATTTCAGCAACAGGTTTAATTACTTATTTATAGATTATAAGTGTCAAGAAAGGCCAGAGACATGCGGATGCAACATCCTTTGAGGTTATATCACTGAGGCTCGACCAAAAGGTCCAGATCCATGTGTCATAAATATTGCCAATAAACTTTTCAATGCGACAAATAGCTTATGCAACCCTTAAAATAATATAATACTTTCATCACTTTCAATAAATGATTCAACTACATTTCTGTACGCCATTATCTATCAGCCTCCTGTAACCGAGAGTTGAAAATGGCCCATTGTCGAAAACGGCCATGCGGCGGCGCTAGTAGTAACTTTGTTTCAAAAATATTAGGTCCTGGATACGGCATGGGTCAGTGGTGGGGACGGCCGATATATATATATATATATCTAACTACATTTTCGACTATATCGAGGTGCTTCCCTGTTCAACTTTTGACCGTTTCTATGGCAACCGCGTCCCCTGGCATGTCAGCGGGCGAGGTGGGGCGGGGCGCACACCGAAAGTTGTTGAATTCCAAACCGAACGTGATTTTCTGTTTCTCGATCTCGCATTCGCCTTCGCTATCACTATAGCAATCTTAGCTATAGTTGAGTCGGCTGGCTCTGTACAGCATGTACGCTAAAAATGTTATGAACACTGATTTACCTAATTATATTCAAATTAAAGAGAGCCTACAAATATTCTATTTATTATCATTTTAAATTTTCGAGACAATAAATAATGTAAAAAAATTCTTTTCGTACTTCAGAATTTTAGTCAAAATTCTAAAATTATTTTTAAAAACTAAACTTCAAATTTAAATGAAATTAAGATAAATTAAAAAATTAAATAAAATTCATTTAAATTCAAAATCAAATCAAATTT
>NC_046664.1:111098945-111116201 GCF_010883055.1 Belonocnema kinseyi
GATAAGATTGTAAAAAATATATAGATGTAAACGGAAAGATTGTAAGGAATGGAAGTCATGTAAACCCTTAGGGGACACATTATGAATAAAGAAGAAGGTAAATTCAACAAAAAAACTCAGGAAAGTAATTATGACTCATAGATCTAAAGTTTTTGGTTTGAAACTTTTCAGAAGTCGACAATGGCAAAGTATAAAAGGAAGCGTTTAAACTTCAGCATAACTATTTTGCAAGGAAATACTTTACTATCCCACAATTTTATTTCAAATTAGAAGTATGCTAGCAATTAAATAATTATTCCATTCAAAATTATTCAGTATCAAAAATTGGATTCTAACTTCAAAGTCTTTGAAATTAAAAGGTTTTAAATGAGAGAAATTTGAAATAAAAACAATTAAAATTACAGTGTAATTATTTTCTGCTAGAATCGTAAGAATAAAATAATAATTATTAAAAGAAACTAGTTTAGAAATTTAAAATTCAAAACTTTTAGTATTTGTAACATTTCGAATATTCTTCATGTATAACCTGTCAATTCAAATTATTTAATTTTAAACGTTTTAAATGAAATCACTTATGATTCGGCAATACATTTTTTTCAGCTTTAGAATATAAATAATTTAAACCTGCAATAAGCAGATTATTCGATGTCAAATCTCGTGAAAAATTGGAATTAATGTAAAGCCTTTGAAATCGAAAACTTTTTATAAGGAGAGGAATTTTAAATTGAAAGGTTTTAATATATTTTCAATTTAAAACGTTCAAATTGATTAATTTTATAATCAGAAATATCAAGAATTGTGTTATTTGAAATTTTTTCATAGAGTTGATAAATTAAAATACAAGTATTAATATAAAATACAATACAAGTATTAATATTTTTTTAAATTTTGAATATGCCTCAAGTATAATCTGATAAATTTAAATTATTTAATTTTGAATGTTTTGAATTGAAAATTGAAACGCAGAATTCTAAATGTTTGTATTTGGGTATTATCAGATTTTGAAGGCCATTAATTTAAGCCTAATCAAGTTAGAAGACTTACAGTTGTCAATTTTACGATATTAAACCCTTATATTCAAAACCAAATTAAATTTCAATGTTAAAATTTTTAATTGTTTAGGACTTGATTCTTAAATTCAGAATCTGTTCAATGCTTTACATTTTTATTTTACATTTTCAAGCCTTTTTGTTTAATTTGAGTCATCGAGAAAAAAATATTACATTTTAGTAGACACGACTTTTTTTACGTAAAAAAATTAATTCAGGAAATATCCCGCGCGCCAAGGTGAACAATCCGTCGAGAGGGAAAAATGGGTTAAGCCAAATCTGCTGTTTGCGTGAAAAAACTCACTATCTTCGTTTTGACGTGAGTCTTCTTTACGTATACGCTGCAACGCAAAAATGACCCTTACGTCAAACTTTAGAGAGTAACTTTTTTCTTCAAGACGGCAGAAGTAATCACGGCTTATCACATTGAAAAAATTATTTGATAACAAAATTTCGTCACTTATTTATTACATGAAAACATTTGTTTTTGCTTACAAGATTTAAGAAGTAAGAAAAAAATCGTGATTGGAATATATTGATTTTTGAAGAACAAGAAGCTTTAAGCATTATAAAGCTAGGCGTAAATAATTTTAACATATCTTTCTTTTTAATTTAATAAACTCAACATTAAAATGGAAGTTTTAATATTGTCAGAAATACATATTCACTTTACCTTCAAGTACCTAGATGACAGTTTTGACTTGTCATATTCATTGTAATTTTTACATTATGTCTAATTGTCTACTGTGTTATGAATTGCAGTTAGAAGAAAGTTGTGAATAATACAATAGAGCGGAATTAAACTTCGGTTTTCAATCAAGATCTTTGAAAAAGAGTATACAATTTTTGAAAAAATAAGTCTGACAAAAAGGTGTCAGATCACGTATTTTTTGGTTCGATTCATAACTTTATTTAAATATGAAATTCCTTCCTAATTTCTTTTTAATTATGCAAGAAATTAACATTGTTAATATCTTTTTCAAATAAAAAAGTGGGGTTTTTTGCATGATTGTTGTTATTTTTCTTAAAAATACCTTTTTTGTTAATGAGGTTATTAATTTGTAATGCATAAGCCTTTAAAATTTTATAAAAGAAACTGAAAGTTAATCAAATATTTAAATTATTAGAAAATAAATTGATTAAAGAAACACTTTAAAAACGCAAGTTTTTTATTAAAGGAAAGAATTCAAAATAATTATTTTAGCAAAATCAAACATTTTTAATGGAATTAAATATGCAAACAGTTAAACAAGTAAATTCAAACAAAAGCTTAATCGACCAGCTGGAAAGTATAGTTTTCTATACATGACCGGTGGAGAACATTTTAAAGTTTCAACTTATTTTTCTCAATAAATACAAAATAAAGAAATAAAGGAAATAATTAAAGGAAACTAAATAAAAAACTAAGGAAACGTATATATTTATTAAAAATAACATAAAATAAAAACAGCGTCAAATTCTTTTTAAAAATATAGACTATTGAAGTACATAATAGTTCTGTGAATTTATAGCATTGGTTTATATTATTTTTTTCATGGTTGCGGTTTAAAAAATGTAATTAGCTCATATATTAAAATAACAAAAAGACGAAAATTATGGCAATTCTTATGTCAATTTTTAGTATTAAATGATAATAAAAAAAATTAAGCAAACTTACATTTTTTCTTAAAGTTAGATTTCTGGAGCAGGGAAAATGACATTTTGTAAGTTTGAGTTATTTCTTATTTCAATTTGAAAAAATGGTTCATATTTATAACATGGCCTTAGCTAAACTGTAGAAGCAAGCCGTAATTTCCTTTGACTTTCGAAAATGCTTCTTACACTTTACAGCTGTTAAAAAACTAACTAGACAACTTTTTTAGTTTATTTAAATTTAAATAAAACTTAACGGTATATTCAAATGCACTTTTCTAGTAATTTCCAAAAAAATTATATTTTAAATAAAAAATATACTTTTTAATTCAAATTTGTTATTACTATTTTATACTAACATCTTTGCTACATTTTGGGCATAATTTTGATTTTAAAAAGTCTTTAGAGTTTTCGAATTCCTTCAAGACCTTTTCTACTTAATTAAAATTATTTTTCCATTCACTTATAAAGTAAAATTAGATTATTACCATTTTGGATTTCAAATGCACTATAAATTGGCGCGACCGAATATATAGCTGCCTGTCGCGCCTCTACAAACATGTGGCGGAACCAATCGGTACATGTCGTGCCTCTACAAATATGTGGTCGAACTAAAAGCAATATATATGCAGGACCACAAACTTGCCTGCCGCGCTGCCTACCGGTATGTGGTGCAACTAATCTCATGCCGTATCTAGGACCTAATATCTTTGCTTTCTTCTAATTGTTTTGACTGTTATATGTCTTTTTATCATGTAGAGCCGTTACAAATTATTAAAAATGTATCAAGAAAACGGTTTATTTATGTAATTATTGTGAAAATGACAAGTTTGATGTTTCTAGTAGTGCTTTTCTATTTTTTTATTGAATCATTTCCATTAATTATCACTCCGGTATGAAAATTAGGTTATAAAAGTGAACTTGAGAACACCCGAAGCCCCCGCATAAAAGAGAAGCTTTTTAATAATTATGAACGATCTGAGGAGAAATGGTTTTGGTTTTATTTTTAAAGAATAATTTTAAGTTTTAAAGAGTTTAAAATATGGATTAAAAGAATATGGAAGCCTTTGAGACCATTTTTTTTTTAATTATTCAAGATTCACAAATTTTTTAGGTACACTGAATTTTGTCAGGGTATGAAAAAAAGTTCTTAACATTCATGGGAAATGTTTAAATGATTGTTTTGTAAGGGATTTCAAGAGATAATCGAAAAAAGATCACACAACCTTTTGAATTATTTCCTAAAATCTTTAAAAAGTGTGAAAGATTTATGACAAAATTTTGCCATATTACATAATTTTAGAAAAAATTTGAGTAAGTTTAAGAGATATTCAAAACTTTTGAAACAATGCAAGAATAATTAAAACCTGTAAAGATTTTTTAAGAATTTTGTAAAGTTTCACGAAAATTAAAGACATTTTTTCAGATTCCTAAGAAAAATTAAAATAATTTCTAACTTCGAAAAATTAATTTGAAGAGATTATTTTAAAAGATTTTAGAAGATTTTAAAAATAATCAAAGAAGACTTTGAAAGATTTTAAGGCAGTTTTTAAAATTTTGCAGAATAAATAAAAATGCAGGATAAAGTTAAATCATTTTTAGAAATCAGAAGGTTTAGAAGGTCTGATAAGATTAAAAAAAAATATAATTTTCCTTATATTCGTATGCAAATTTTAAATAATTTTTTATTTTGAAAAATGAACTTTAGAGAAAATTGAAAAAGGTTTTTAAACATAACAAACGATTACCTAAAACTTCTAAGAATAGTTTAGAACATTTTAAAGCAAAATGTTTCAATTTGGTAAGATTGCAAAATTATAACGAACAAAAATTGTGTAAATTCAAGAAACATTTAGTAGAATTTAAAAGAATTTCCAAAGAATTTCCAAAGTTTTCAAAAATATCAATAAATTTGCTTAAAATTGCTGGAAAAATTGAGAAGATTCTAAGGTATTTTTTAAAAATTTGGAATGATATTTGAAAATTATGAGTGAAGTTCGTGTAAGTTAAAAATATTTTCAGGAACTTAAGACGTTTTAAATAGATTACAAATATTAGAAAACTTGGAAACATTTTCGAAAATGTGTCAAGTAATTTTTGATTCCTTCCTAACCTCTAAAAGTTCTAATCATCTTTTAAAAGGTCTCGATATTTTCATCCTATGAAAATTATATTTACATAAATTTAAAAACAAGGTGGTAATACTTATTTTCTTGTTCTCAATTCTCAGAATTTAATTTCAAGATGAATTTATTATAGCACTTTGAAAAATAATTTTCGATTATTTTTAGTGTTTTCAAAGATACAAAAAATATTCGTTAATGGTCTTTCTTTAAGAAAAACATACAAATTTAAAAATATTTTAGCTTAGTTGCAAAGTCAAATTGATTTAAAAAATATCACATTTAAGAGTTCGTTATTTTATTGTAATAGAAAACAATATTTTAGGATTTATCATATTCCTTGTTTATCATCTATAGATATAATTATATTTATTATATAGTAGCATTATATTTTAAAACGGCAATATTAAAAAAAATTTGTTCTTTATCACTATATTTAAAAAGTGTTTGAATATCCGGGGCTAATACAAAATAACGAAAAAATGAATAACAAAATCATAAATTAGCAAGAAAAAAAATTGCCGAATTATAAAATAAATGAATTGTTAAATTCCCATAAACATTTCTATTCCTGAAATTTATGTTCGACGAAATTTAAAATTTACCGAAAAAAATTAATAAATTATTAATTATGATCAATTAAATTGTTTGCCTTATTTATAATTATAATAATATCTCATAAATTAATAATCAATTAACTATGTTTAGCAGTTCTAAATTTCGAGAATTGAAATATTTGTGGGAATTTAATAATTCGTTTATTTTACAAGTCGGTTTTGAACTCGGTGAATTTTATTTTCCGATATTTTTAAATTCGGGATTTTATTTTTTTGGCTATTAAAGATCTTGTCGTTATTTGAAATTTTTATAATTTGATAACAATAACTATTTTTGGCATTTTTTTGTATTCATTTGTGTATTTTTTATAAGTTCTGAATATCCATGCAATTTTTTTGTTTGTTTAAATTGTGTCAATTATGCTGCTTTTTCCTATATTAAAGAAAATAATACGTAAGTACATAAGTCACATTTACTATCTGACTCTGCACTATGAGAAAACATGATTTTAAAGGGTTTTTCATATTTATTTTCTCATTTTTATTCATTTTTCCTATGGTACTGCAATATCTTTGGTACTGCATGGTTTTATAACCAAGTTACTACTAGCGCTGCCGTACGGCCGTTTTCAACTCTCGTGACACATTTTTTGCATTGGCAATACAGTGGAAGCACCCCCCTGTTATTCATACAAGAACCACAAGGAGTAAGTGTAGTAAATGAAGAATTTCTTCTTTTTTGTGGTGATGGTTTGTGGTTATAATAGAGTACTTGACACCTCACCACGAACTACAAGGCACTCTGAATGCTGACCAGGGATGGGCAAGTAAAATACCCTAGGAAATTTACATAGATTTTTAAGGTAAATTACTAGGTATTTTACATGACTAGTTTCTTACACGATGTAAATTACGCGTAAATAGAACTTTACGTTCTGCGGTTTTCGTTTCCCTCCACATATATAACCTCTGAAGGTGGCGTCTCATTATTGCAGAATTGCGTTTTCATCACAGTGTTTCTCTAAATAACTAGGAGTATATTATTGGCTAAAATGTCTATTGAATTGACGAATTACGTAAAACGCAACGCAATTCTGCAACTATGGGATGCCACCCTCCGGGGTTCGTTCAGGATTCTCACCAAGTGCAATCATTGAGTGAACCTGGAAAAGGGGCGTGGTTCACGAAACTGAACTGCGAAATGTGGTGTGCTTTGAACGGTTGCGTGTAGAAGGATTTGGCGCGAATCATGCCGCGAATACAAAGATTGCCAGGTTATGTTTATATTTAACAACATACAATGGAGAGACAGCGGAAGAAAATAATTGTTGCTGCAGTTGCATCAAACCAGTTATTTTTGCAAACGATTATGCATGCAACTATGTTGGAAAGTGATCATGCGGATAGTGATAATGAGGTGGAAAGTGCTGGCATTTTAATGGAATTTTCCATGGAAGTCCGATGCCCGAGAGAAACGCCTATTAGAATAACTGGATTTCCTGAAAGAATTGTTCCACAATTTAACGCAAAACAATTTAAGGAATATTTTAGAATGAACCCAGTGGGCACCGGGACGTCCTAACGACGTCTTTCAACACAACCTTTGGATATTTTTATGTCTTTAAAAGGTCCTCAGGGCGTCCGCCGAAAGATGTATATAGGACAAGTTTAGGACTTGTGTGCCCTCTAAGCAGTTACTAACTTGCAAAAATTAATAGGAGAGCAGTTATCAAGTAATTGCAAAATTCCGGCTCGAAAACAATTGCTGTCGATAATATAGTTATTGGCTACGCCTGACTGGTTTTCTTTTTTTTCAAATTAAGAGAGCGCACCATAACCTAAAAAGTAGTAATGTTTTTCACATCAACTTAGGGTAGGGTGGGGCGAGATAAGCATAGGGGATAAGATGAGTCACTTAATTTTCTCGTAGATTATCATTTATTTTGTAAATATTTTTTATATTATTATCAGGAAAAACATTATCAAACTTCTTTTTGAAATTTTTTCGCTTAATGTTCAATAAATGTGGAAAAAACGAAAGTAAAAATTCTAAGACCTGTATTCTGCTAATTTTCATTTGTTAAGAAGATTCAAGAATAATGCAAAATCACATATTAGATGTTTTCCAGTGGTTATTCAGATAACTTATTTATTAGGTCTTAAGTTCTCAACAGATATATATATATAATTGTAAAACCGAAATAGGTGAAATTTTTATTTGACTAAAAATGTCATATGGGGTGTGATGAGCCACTGTTTTGGGGCGGAATGAGCCACCTCTTCCTGTGCATTAATCTAACCTCTTAGTGTAGCAGTCAGTAGGTTAGGATGCAATGTTTTATATTATCAGATAGTGCATGATGCTAATTATGGTGTAAATGTATAAAAAACTAATCTTGTCGAAATAAATTCTCAGAAAAAGTATGACAGCAGCACTATGAGATGCTGTCAACTAGAAGAGAGAGCATTGTTTTTCTGGTGTATTTCTTAAATAAATTTGGCTTAAAACTCGTAAAATGCTTTAAAAATAAGAAAAACATTGTTGCGGTTAAAAAATACGGCAAACGTTAAAAAAAACTGTTTAATAACCCAATACATATATGAAATTCAGTGTCATGCAGTAATTGTAGTGGACCAGTCTAGTATTTGGGAGTTTACGTATTGTCGAATGTATCTTTTACTGAAATAATGTACATGGACAAGTCGAGAAGTTGCTATATTTATTTCTGTAATATAATTATTAAAAGATATGTGGATATAATTAGTTTTTCTATTTACTTTTTGTAGTGTTAATTACGGTAGAGGTTAGGATTAACGATTATATCATTTTAAAGTTAAATACTTAAAATTTTCAGTTCAATTTTGTAGTAGAGTATATATAATGCTTTACGTTCAAGCAATGAATTAGCAGATTTTAAATACTGACGTGAAAAGGACAGCTATACTCATCTCGCCCCACCCTACCCTACGTTCCGTGTCATACAATAAGATATTTCCTGTTTCTTTGTTTACAATCGCATTTTGGTGCTGTCCCAAAATAACGATATGTTTTCCGGGTGCGAATTCCATAAATTTTTTTTAAACTGTTCATTTTTCTCTTTATAACGAAGTTTTCACGAGTTATATTCTATATGTGCGCTAACTTTCCAACTTGCCGGTAATTCCTCCCGCCAATTTCAGTTTTCACTCACTTCCACCTACCATTTTCTGTCGGGTGAAATAGTCACCCATCGAGTGACCCCCACCCTTCAATCTCCTGATTTCTGAACGGTTCACCCGGTTGGATACGCCCACCCACCCAGCACCGCTGAACGATTCTGAGTGCACCCGGGTGCATTTGGTGAGAAATATGAACGAACATCAGGGTGGCGTGCCATTAGTGTTGGGTCGTTACCTGAAATTACCGGTAACGGTAGACATTTCCGGCAAAGTAGAGGAAATTCTCCGGTAACGAATGGTAACGATTTAAAAAAAAAATTTAGACTTAAATTGAATTGCTTATTGTTTTTGCATTTATTTGATATAATATTCTTAAACATTCGTCACTTTAAATAACTTGTGGCTAAACTTTCACGTTTAAAAGTGTTCCTTAACCTCTACGGTGGGACTTGGTTTTGCTTAAAAATGTATGTGCACATTATTTTGTGCAAAAATATTGTTTCTCTTAATTGTTCACACTTTGCAGATTGAGTAGACAGCAATAACGTATGTGTTTGTTACATAAAAAAGTATATGAAAAAAATGTCTTGAACATAATGTTTCGAAGGGTATCTAACCTCATCTGTTGAATCGTTGTAGGCATTTTGCAGTTTTCACACCACCATGAAGAATACAAAAAGTATTATTATTATACTTATTATAAATAAGAAGTGCCACATTATATTTTTTCAAATATTTGGAAAATATATTGGCAAACACGTAATTTTCTGTAATAATAGATAAGGATAATATAAGAGGATGGTTTCAGGAAACCATTCTGAGTAAGAATATAATATAAATAAAAATTCAATACTATTGTTTGCAAAAAAAAAATTTTTGATTGTTTTTTCTTTATCAAAGTTTTAACAATAAAAGACGCATAAGGATATAGAAGACAATAAACAAAAACACTAAAATAGTAATTTCCGAATTCAGTCTATTCAAATTCCATTCAAATTCAGTCTATTTTAATCCAATATTATTTTTATAGGAACATTTTCTTTGTCTTTGAAAGCACATGTTACTTTTTTATAAATCAACGATTTGCATTAGGATGTATATTCTCCATGAAAATGATCAACAACCACGACGTATTCTGAAATTCACATCTTAACATACAGATGGCGCTGCAATGTGAGCGGTAACGAAAGAAACGAAAGAAACGTTACCGGTAATGACGGTGATTTTCCTGCTGAAATTACGGAGAGTATTGCCGTGACCCCACTCTACGTCCCATGATTGCAAAACACCGTTACCGCTAGAGAAATTATCCTCTAGGGTCCCGAAATTATTCCACTAGAATTCCTTCGTGTCGGACTAGTGGAACGGAACCATCACGTAGGAATTCTAGTGGAATAATTTCGGGACCCTAGAGGATAATTTCTCTAGCGGTAACGCTGTTGCAGAATTGCGCTGCATTTCGCGTAAATCCTCAATTTACTAGGAATTTCAACCAATAATATTCTCCTAGTTATTCAGAGTGTTACGTCCTACCTTTCGGATCCACCGAATAATATAAAGAATTATTCTTTGATTGGTGGATTCCTTTTCTAGTCGTAAGGTTCGTTGCTGACTGGCGTTGATTTGAAAATCAACTACCGCGGTTATTTAAATCCTTATAATAATCACAGGTGATGAAATTAAGAATTTCACAAAATAAATGTTATTTTAAATGAATAACTTTATTCACTAACTTTGCACATTAATCCATGGGACACACACAACAGTTAATATAAAATTTTTATTATTATTATTATTATTATTATTAAATTCTATATCTAACTTTACTTAATGTTACATATAAACTATATTCGACGACTACACTAAGTTACGCGGAACTTATACTTTTTAGATTCTACTTTTTATAGCAAATATTTAATATTTGAGATCTCGACTGATGCGGGTTCAATGAATATCAACGATTCAAGGATATCTGCCGTTCCTCCCCGAGTCACATATATTTATAACCTTGCATTTTTGGATTACCTGCAAGGGTAGCATTAGAGTAGGGGAGTCAAGTGCAAACCCTTGAGGTTGAGCCTGACCAATAGGAGCCCGCTAACGAATTTCGTAACGTATTAAACTGACCACGTAGGCCCCGGCGTACGTGACTTTTAATAAGGCTACATTTTCATGCATACCATTTTATCTTATTAGGTATATTAAGCAAATTACTTTATCCTAAAATTAAAGAAGAAGAGAGAGAGAGAGAATGTTGAAGAATTTATACTAACATCCTAAATAACTTTAATAAGCAATTTCATAAAACAATTATTAATTTTTTATACGAATTTAAATTAACTCGTATCCAACGATAAAGAAAGTTTCTTCTTTATCGACTGAGATTATAAAATCAACGAGTTTAATCGACGGCAATACGCGAGCCGTCACACAGAGAAACACTGTGATTGGTTGAAATGTCTAGTGATTTGACGCATTACACAAAACGCAACACAATTCTGCTATCATAGGACGCTGTTACCAAACATATTATAACATAGATGCGGCAAGATGCGACGAAGTGAGATGAAAATATATATAGCTACTACTTTCGTCAGGCGTAACACACCCTTCCCTTTTTATCGCGCCAAAGTTGAAAGTTTTGAATCCTCTCAATGGACTCCGCTAAGTACACCAATTTCCGTTTCGGCTTCATACAAAGAAGTCTTTGTATGCATAGTTATTTTATTACAACAGCATCGTATTTCCTGTTCAAACAAGTTGACCAGCCACTTGCGATTGCCAAATACCCATTCAAGCTAAAATCTTATATTCTTAATTTTCAACTATAATCCGAATAGTTTTAAATTTTGCAGCTAAAATATTATTTTGTCGGTAAAACAGCTACCTGTTACACGGGTGCGTAGCTATTGCCCTCTTCTTACTACCTTGCTGCTTCTTTCTCTGTAGGTCAAGTCGTTGCTCGGAGGGTAGGATGTTCTCAAAACACAGATAAATTAGAAGCAGGGATTCTGACATGATTTCCAAAATAACAAATTACTATAAAATTATAATACTTTTGCAATTCTAATCCTTATTTTATTTGTGAATATAGTGGTAATATTGAAGGTTCGCCACATATATTAAGTTTAATGCTAATTTTGCAATTAAGTAAATATATTTTTTAAATTGGTATCGCACAAATCCGGTCTATGAAGTGTAAATCGTATAAATGTTTATTTAAAATGGAAAAAGAAACATGTATTACATTCTCAATTCCTTGCGGAAAATTTTTATTAAATAATTTGATACAATTTGATCAATATTGATCCTAGATTAGAAGTGAACTGCACCAATCGATTCTATGTACAAAAAAACTCCATAAACTTGTACTAAATTTTCACTATTATTCGAAACTTTTTTTTCTCTACAAATGTATAACTTTTAAGGTTGCAGTATTTTAAATTAAAATTCTGCTATTATTTCGCAAGGATAAAAATAAAATAATTGCCGAATTTATTAAATTGATCCTTTAAATGTGGAACGCTTGCAAAGTTAATTAAATCAAATTTAACCGATAAAGATTATATGATTTCGAATTAAAAGCCTTCAATGATCAATTATTTGAAATTAAAACCATAAAAATTAAGACATTTTATTTTAAATAAGAATTCAGAATTTTAAATAAAAAACGTTCTAAAAAATAATTTTAAGATAACAAATAAACAAAATACATTAGAACTTGTAATTAAAATTACGCGCTATTAGACTGTGCAACGAGGCGGGCGTGTTTTTTAAGGAAGAAGCAGCTGCATTAAACGTTGAGATAAAGTAATTATTATTCAAATACACATTTTTAATGTTTACTTTTTCTCCCTGTCTATAAAAAAATACAATCGCAAAAAACAAAGGGTAAAAAGTAATTCAAGTAAAAAATGCTGGTGGTTCTCTCGGCATGCAAAAAAATGGAGATTGGCAAGGATTTAATGAAAAATCAATCATTTCTTATATGTAACCCCTACCGATCTCCATTTGTTTGCATTTCGAGGCTACACCCATTATTTTTAACTGGACCACTTTTTACCCTTTGTTTTTTCTGTGATGGTGGATTAATTTATTATCAGGTTAATTACTCCTAATAAAAATTTTGTTCAAGTTTTTATAAACAGCTCGTTTCCATGCCACCCAGGAGGTATAGCTACGACTCATTTTTTTCAGTGGTTCCCCGTGTATTCCGTGCACAGGCCTATCCACCCTGCCATTCAGAAAATAAAATGGTAGATTAATTTCTAATTAAGTGTATTATACCTAATACAAATTTTTTATTCTCTTTAATCAAATTTGTATTTTTTTACATTCTCATCCTAATCAGAAGATATTGGTTTTATGTAAAATTTCACTTTGTCGGTTTTCCTACAATTTAGACGTTTTGAGACCCCTTCAGTCAGAAAAAACGATTTTTACGAATGTGTCTGTCTGTAGTCTGGTCGTCTATATCGTGTAGCCACGATAACTTTCGAAAGATTGATCAGATTGGATTCTGCTTTGGCACACATTTTTAAGGGGGATTCCTACTTTGTTGGGTCAAAAAAATCGTTTTTTTCTTTTTGCATTTTCGGATAGATATATGCTTCAAAAATATACCTGGTAAATTTCAAGTCAAAATATGAAAAGTTTCGAAAGTTATGGGCCGTTGAATAGAGCGGTGTCAAACGCGCTGGGCTACAGCGGCCGGGTGCTCTGCGGCGGCGAAACTGGTTTCGATTTTAGGCTTGTTTTTCACGTAAATGAGGAAGGTGGCTTGTAAGGACCTGGAATAGCTGACTAGGCGTAAGTACTCTTATTTTCTGAACTTTATTTAAACAAATGATTGTTGTAAATCTGATGTCAAATTCGTGATTTCTGACCGCTTAAACTATGAAAATCATATGAATCTTGAAAAAAAGTAATTTTGCAATAGTTTTTATTAAATGAATTGTTTAAAAAATTTTTATTGCAAAAATAGCACCAGATTTCAAATCAGTGACATCTAAAGCTATGGAAAGCATATGCATCATTCAAAAATTGTAATTTGTTAAAAAAAATTGTTTATAAAAATTGTTTAAACAAATGAATTTTGACAATTTGATGGCAGATTTGAAATCATCGACCACGAAAACATACGAAATGATGAATAAGTGTAATTATATCGCAAAAGTTCAACATGATTTTTTGCGTTTTTTATGAAAAACTTTGAACGGGTTTTTCTCAAAACCACGTTTTCCGTGTTGGTGGAAGTCGCACAAGGCGCAAAAATTGAGCAATCGCTATGAAACTTTTTTGACTTGTTCTCAGAAGGTGTCCGCACAAAGTAGACTACAATCATCAACAAATATTGAAAATTGTTTGAAAAAATAATTAGTAGCTAAAAAAAATGAAAAAATAAATTTTTTTTTCTTCAAAATCTCATAACTTCCTCATTTTTCATTTTTTTTCTTTATTCTAGTCTACTTTATGCGCTATAGTGTATAGATTGAGGAAATATTTTGATTTTTTGTTTCAGATTCTTTCTACGGCGGATAGATCTTCCACCAGCGGGAAAAGTCGACGCCCCTTAAGGCCTAAAAAGAAAGAAAGAGTTCGTAAACCAGGTATTCTTTTTTGTTTTTGTTTTAATCGTAAAAAATAATATTCAAAATTTTAAAATTAAATTTTTCGAGATACGACTCAAGGTACGAATTAAAATTAACAGACTAAACTTTTTTATCCCGAAAAGACCTATAAATTTGTTATTAATCATTTCTCGATAGGACGAGTAGATTCTATTTCAATTGTAAAAAATAAGATACTAGGTTTTAAAAAAATTTGGTTAAAAGAAAGACACAAGAGACGAACAAACTTAAAATACAAGAGTTGTTTGACCAAAAACTACCTACAAGTTTGCTATAAACTTGGGTTATATAATATATTAAAAGTAAAAAAAGAAACTTTTTGGAAATAAACAAGATACCAGGCATTTTATTTAATAACATTTTTGGCCTGAATTACATCTACATTGAATATTAAAATATTAGATTTATAGAAAAAAGACACCAGTTGCAGTAAAATGTTTAATAATAAGTTTTATTTTAATAGAATGTGCTTTTTTTAATGATAAAAATAAGACAATAAAAATACTTTTGTTGCAATACTAATGCATATAGCTACGAATACAATTTAAGGCAAAATAAGAAACAAATATTAAAATAATCATTAAAAAGGAGATTTGTACTTTATTTTTCAATATCTGAATAAACAGCCCCAGACAGGAGTACAGAAAAAAATATAATATACATTTGATATAATAAAGTTGAACATAATGTAGAAAAGTTAGCATTTTTAACGAAATAAAGTGCGAAGCCTGAGATACGTGATGACAATATGTTCGTTAAAGCCGTAGAAGCTTTAACACAAGAGAATTCACTATCGCCAAATTATAGTTCTCGATGCTTTGTTTTAAAATACATTCGAGCTTCTTCTAAAAAATTATTGATAAGGACACTTCATCTACTCGTGCTTCCTAATCCTAAGTTTTCGCCTTTTCCTTGAGTTCTTTTGTTTTCCTTCTTCCACTTCTTTGGCAGGGCTTTTGACCTTTTACCTGATGTTCACGTTTCTTGGCAGTCTCTCTTTTTTTAGCGGCATTGACTTGTCTCATTACTTTTATCTTCTTTTGCTGCTCTGTCCTCCAAGGTACAATGTATGTGGATAATTAAATATTTACATGATTTGAGTGAAAAAATAACCAAAAATATCGATAAAACGATATGAAAAATGTTTGGTTTTTGTTTTTCGGCCGTATTTTACAATAAATTCTTTGCCTTTTTTATGAAATTATTCAAGTTCAAACGTAAGAGAGAAATTTCTTCGTTTTGGGACTTAATGGGTTAAGCCTCGACCAAAACAGACCAATTTATTTTCAAACCGAAGTAGAAGCTCATACGTGTGGTTCATTTTTTGTTTAATAATTTCTATTATAATTAATTATTACTATAATTCGCACACGGCTTCGCATGGGTACCCTCTGACGAGGCATAATAAATTATTGTGCAACACTAAACATTTTTATGTAAGTTTGGAAAAAACATAAAAATGTCGGTGCGTACAAATTTTCATATATTACAATAGTTAATAATAATATTGGTTATATGTTCGACTATGAGTGATTAGTCACAGTAAAATATATGGATAAGTATATTCCAAGAGAAAATATAGTACAGAAATTTTTGATGAAGCAAAATATTCAACTGAAATGATTATAAAATTACTGAAAGAAATGAATAAAAAGAAATAATTACTGAAACTAATGTAAATGAATGTTTTTACCATTATAAAGTTCAAAATCTAAAAAGTAGTTAAGTTTTGACTTTTTTATGAAAGTTCTTTAAAAAATTATTAGTTCTTGTAATTTTAACAAATAACTTAGGAAAGAATCATCGCAAAGACAACCTTACTTAACTTTGTTGAACTTTGTTGAAATTGTTTCAATAACACAGCCACACAAAAAAGTGTGCGGATCTGGTAACAAGACACACGTATTCCTATGGATTTTGAAGCGCTGAATTCAAATTCGGTATCAAAAATCACCCATCACGCCATGGTTGAGCCATAACCTCAAAAAATGACGGAAAATCATGCATATTGCATATTTTCCCAGTAGCAAATGTGTGCTACATCGAATGGGCCAACTCGAGCCTAACCTAGAAATAAATCTAACCTAGCCTAACCTAACCTCACGAAACACAATTAAACTTATTGTGTTATCCCGTTGTGTTTGCGGTACCGTTTGAATCAGCTTGGGCTTAACCTGCAAAGAGGTGAAACCTATCCTAACCTACAAAAACCTGACCTAACATAACCTAACCTAACTTAACGTAAAACAATTAAACTCATTGTTTTGTCCCGTTGTGTTTGCGGTACCGTTTCATTCAGCTTCGGCTTAACCTACATAGAGGTTTAACCTATCCTAACCTAACAAGACCTGCCCTAACCTATCCTAGCCGAATGAAATTCAACCACACGTGTATCTATGTAATGTTACGGTTCTCAGTCTTAAATGTGTGCTATATTTAATAGGTTAACTCGATCTTAACCGACAAACGAATCTAACTTAACAGAACCTAACGAAATTTTGCTTAACGCAACACAACTTAATTTAAGTGTTCCCGTTGTAACACAGTAAAATTCATTTCATTGTACTACAGGTGGTTAAAAATTTAGACGCACATTACTCATTTGAAGAAACTTAGAACTACAAGTAGAATTGACCCCATTTCAATTAACCTGACAATGTTTGTATCAATTAAAATGTAGAACTGTAACTTAAACATGCAAATGAATAAGAGTTTTATTCAAAATTTTTTTCTCTCTGCTTTTCTTAGACTTAGGGATATATTTATACTATCTTTCGTGTTTACATTTTATCTTGCTTTTTATCGTAAGTAAATTGATTTATAGACCTACTTCAGTCTATTTTCTGCCTGCTATAACGTATCCTTTTTTCTTCGAAGGAACGATGCAAAGGGTTACGCGTACGTTTAAGACTTACATTCGTTTCCCTTTTCAACGTCCAGCAAAATTCAGTCATCATGACCTCGTCCCATCTACCCTGATATCGTTGTTCCATCACTTTGATGCCTTGATGAAAACGTTCCCCTTGTTCTTCGCTAAAATCACCAACATTTTCTGGAAACTTATCCAGATGGGAATCTAGAAAGTGAAGTTTTAAATTCATCAAGC
>NC_046664.1:111116301-111117316 GCF_010883055.1 Belonocnema kinseyi
GACATAGAGTTAGAGCTATTGGTTAAACAAGGAGAAGAGAGATGGACAAAGATTATAGATTCGAGGTACAATAGATTGTATATGATGGTCAAAGGGTTGACGCAACCAGAATATCTAAAAAAAATAAAAAAGGAAGAAAAATGGAGTAGGGTTGTACGGTTCAGAATGGGAGAAGGAGTGAGAGCATGCAGATATTGGATGAATGAAGAGGAGAATTTATGCAGAGTATGTGGATACGAAATGGAGTTATGGGCACATGTATTAGAAAGATGTACAGGAGAGGAAGAGGGACAGTTGAGTGTGGATAAGTGTGTAAGATGGATCTTGGATGGTAGTGGACAGGGAGAAATGTGGATGAAGAAATTGGATGAAGTAAGGGAAAGCAAGGGAGTAGGGCAGACCCAAACGGGTGATCCTGAAAAGGGACAGTAAAAAACGAAAATTGTTTCCAATATCGTGGAAAATGCATTTTTTTATGGTAAAAGGAAACGGAAGCCCTGGAAGCTCGCTCATTTTAGGAATTAATATTACTACTGTTACTATTGTTTATCCTACGTAATGCGAAAGAGTAGAATATAAGTAGTAGTTAAGTTAGACTAAGGATGGAATTGTAAATATATGTACTGGGAGCGGAGGCCCTCAAACCCGTAAAAGGGAGAGATTAAATACATAAAACTATTTTGTAGAATTTTTTTTTTTGGTTTTGTTTAAAAATTAATTTCTTTAAACTACAAGAAAATTATACTTCGTGGAAAATAAACTTCTTGTGTGCAAACTTCATGTATTTGATTAAAAATGCCTTTTTTTCTTATACAATTCAGCTTTTCGGATACAAATTTAACTTTTTGTTTGAAAATTTAAATATTTTGTTTAACACAAATTTAGCAAATTTTGTTTGCAGAAAACTTATTGTTTTAGTTGAAAATTTAACTATTTGTATTAAAAGTTAGTCAACTATTAACTAAAATTAATGTTATATTTTATCATTATAATATTAACATTAATAATATGTACA
>NC_046664.1:111117416-111124858 GCF_010883055.1 Belonocnema kinseyi
TCTTTTTAGAAATGAAGCGGCAAATTCAGCGCCGTCTTTCGGTAATCCAAGATCTCTAATAAAATCATTCAGTTTTAGTTGCGACACTAATATTGGAACCTTTAATTTCATTTTATGCACGCCATATTCGACATCTTTTTCGTCATTTTCATCGAAATCATCAGAACTATTTTCTGTTCGATCACTGGTTTCCCTACCGTCTCCATGACGTTGACTTTCAAATTCCATTCTATCATCTTCTAAAGCGCTTAAATCAGTCTGGCGTGCATTTTTATTGATTTCGATTGCTCTTGTGACTGTGCGCACATTAATGTACGAAATGTTATTTTTATTTTTAGCGTTGAACCCTTTGACGGAATTCATGCAAAAGTAGCAGTCCTTCGCAATAACGGGTTTTTCCCATGTGGTTGGTGTAGAGTACTTACGGTACTTTTCGTTGTTTGAATTTTTTAGACGATACAACATAAGTCTGCAGGAATTGCAAATTACGTGAGGAACCCATGTTGTTTCTTGGTGCAGCAATTTACGGTCAAAACACTTTCCGTAAAGACTTTTCACTTCCTCGTCGATTGATCTTCGCAAACTGCTCACTTTATATTTACTGCAAATGTAACAGAATGATTCTGAGGTATTCTTGCAGGCATGCGATTGAGAAATGCTCGCAGTTTTTTTTCTTGCAGCATGAGAGTCTACACCAACCAAGTGATCCATTGATGAAGAGCTGCCAGCGTAATCGGTTAGGTTAGGTCAGGTTTTGTTAGCTTAGGATAGATTAAACCTCTATGTAGGTTAAACCGAAGCTGAATGAAACGGTACCGCAAACACAACGGGATAACACAATCAGTTTAATTGTGTTTCGTGAGGTTAGGTTAGGATAGGTTAGATTTATTTTTAGGTTAAGCTCGAGTTGACCCATTCGATGTAGCACACATTTGCTACTGGGAAAATATACTTCTAGAGCTTTACGTGTAGTTCAATAAATTTCTGTTAATTCAGGTTAGGTGAGGTCAGGTTCTGTTGGGTAAAGTTATGTTAAATAAGTTGATATCAGGCAAGGGTTGATCCTTCACAGTTGTCGACATGTTTTTGAAGTGATAATTTGCATCACTGGCATTATTTTCAAAATTTGTTTGCCTCAATGCATGATTTTTCGTCATTTTTTGAGGTTATGGCTCAACCATGACGTGATGGGTCATTTTTGATACCGAATTTGAATTTAGCGCCCCAAAATCCATAGGAATACGTGTGTCTTGTTATCAGATCTGCACACTTTTTTTGTGTGGCTGTGTAATTAATACTTCTTGTAAATTTACAAAGCAACATAGAAAAGAGGCATCGATTGGACATTCTTAGTTGATTTCGAAAAGAAATGAACTTGCAGAAAAAAGAGGAAATTCTTAATTTTTTAATAAAAATTGTTCAAATAATTAATAGTTCTTGTAAATGTACAAAACAACATAGAAAAGAGTCATCTGGTAGACATTCTCAGTTGAGTCCCTGAACAAATTAACTTGTCGAGAAAAGGGCAAGCTCTTCATTTTAATCAAAATTGTTTAAATAATTAATAGTTCTTGTAAATTTGCAAAGAAAACTAGAAAAGAGTCATCCGATAGACATTCTTATTTGACCCCGTAAAGAAATTGACTTCTAGAGAAAAGGGCAAACTCTAAATTTTTTAATTAAAATTGTTTAAATAATTAATATACCCGTAACAATATGCAATTATTACTTTCGTTCTTTTCGGCTTACTTCTACCAAAGATCTCTTACTTATCCCTTCATTCTACACTTCGAGTTTTCTTACAATAGAGTTAGTATAGTCATAGTCATAGACCATAAAAGCAACGGACTATAGCAGTGGTTGGCACGCTCTTGCCCAGGGCAGGCTAGCCTGCCCTGGCTGCCCTACGACCTACTTCCAGGGCAGTACCTGCGAGCTTGGCCAGACCACTCCTTTCCTCAGGGGTCTTTTGTAAGAAAATGGGAAAAAAATGTGAGACTACAAAATTCTTAATTTTGCAATCAGTGACTTAAAAGTAATATATTTGGAATCTGCGTATTTTTCCGATTCCAAAGACATGTAATTTGTCTACAAAGGTTGAAAATTTTAGAAGAATTTAGTATTAAATTGAGTGTGAAGCTGATGTTTCTTGATATTAAACTCCTTCAAATTTTTAACCTTTCTAGGCAAGTAATATATCACTGGAATCGGAAAAATTCGTAGATGCTCATAATTCTATGTTCAAATCGCTAGTTAAAAAATTTAAAAATTCCGTACTTTGACATGCCTGTGGACAAAAGACCCTTTCTGGAGTAAGCTCACTCACAGTAAGGAACACGGATAGACCAAAAAGCAGTAGAAAATATTAAGTCGGGTGGAGCCTGACCATACCTGAAAATTAAGCAAAAAGTTTGCCGACCACTGGACTATAGGATGTATATTTGGGGTGTTCGAACTAGATTCTAGAAAATTGGCCTGCAGGGTTGGCCATAGCGTTTCCCAGAGTTGAAATGAGGGATTTAAGGGCATGTGATAATTACAGTTTCCCCGGCTTTTTTTCCACAAAAATGAAAATTTTCAAAAACTGAATTCGGAGATGCTATAAAATATCATAACGGACGTCCCCGGACTCTTTTTTGAGGGATAATAACAACAAAATTTATTGTGCTAAATAAAAATTTTATGCATATGTATTATTTTGAGGTTACGTCGTTTTTCATGTCTGCCTTTCCGATAATCTGGAAATTATTTATGAAATAAACTTTTTTGATTGCTTGCAAAAAGGGTTAGTTTCGGGAGATTAGTTACTATGTTTATTTGCAAGTCCAAAGTTTTCGGCCAAAAATATTGTGTAGTTTGGAAGTAACGCACAGGAGAATTGTAACATACATAACCTCCAAATGTACATACGTTGTTAGCAATATCAAAAAATTTTTTGAAAAAAAATACAAATAAAGTGTGTGGGGACGTCTGTTAGCATGTTCTTTATCATTTCCCAAATTTTTAAGACAAAATATTGATTATTCTAGAAAAAAAGCCGTCGGAACCTAAAACTGGTAAGATCGATACTAATTCCTAAGCGCTGCGCAAATGAATCAGATTTTGCTAAATTAAAACTTTTTTGAATTAAACTAAAAAAAGTGTGTGGGGACGTCCGTTGGCATGGTCGCTATCATGTTCCAAATTTTTAAGACAAAATATTGATTATTAAAGAAAAAAAGCCGTCGGAACCTAAAACTGGTAAAATCGACAATTTTCTAAGTATCACATGCCCTTAAGCTTCTTAGAAAAAGCTCTATGCTATATAATGAGAGTTCTAGGTACTTTTATCAGACATTACCAATTATTTTATAGACGGCAATGAATAGACTGTAATATTGTAAATAATTCTATACGTCTTTAATTTTGTCTTTGTTAATATTGAATGATTTTTTTGTGGTATTCAACTTACAAATTATAAAAATTATTAGTTGAAAATTTCTACATTAATTGAGTTTCAAAATTAGAATGAGCCATGGAGATATAACGGATTTTTCAGGGGTTTCAACACTCGGTTTTTGAGTGTACACCATATTACAAAACAGTAACAGGTATAGTAAACGAGATTTATAAAATCTAAAAGATTTTTACCAGATTAAAAATATTTTCATGATTTCCAAACATTTCAAAAAGGATGCAGTGAACCAGATTTCAAAGATTTAAAAACATTTCAACCGCTTTTAAAAGGTTTTAAATTATTTTAAAATATTGAAAAAGATTTAAGATTAATTTAAAATTTTACAAATTGTTTATAAATTTAACAAAAATTTCCCAAACATTTCAAACGTTTCATAAGGATTGCAAAGATTTTGAAGATTCGAAAAAGGCGGGTGCACCAGATCTCGAACATTTCCCAAAAATTTTAAACTTTAAAAAGATTTAAAAGATTTTAAAGAATCTGAGAAGGGTATATAGTAAACCAGATTTATGAAATACAAAAGATTTCAGAAAGATGTCATAAATATTTCAAAAATTCATAAAAATGTCATACATATTTCAAAAGAATACAAGAATTCCAAACATTTCAAAAAGGATGCAGTACACCAGATTTCAAAGATTTCAAAAAAAAAAACTTATCTTCGCAACAAATTAAGAATTTGTTTATGTATGTTTATGCTTAAAATTACTTAAAATTGAAGATATTACCTGCATTAGAGCACCATTCGTTATGTCGCGGTTCATTTTCGTTGGCAAAACAAAAAAGTATTACTCCGTCTCCTCTGACACCTGAGCACCCCTTGTATACACAAAACTCCACTGATTTCATTGCACTGGGTATTATTTTTACTTTTACTTTATTGCGCGCACCTCAATTCCCGAACCTCGTTTCACGAAACCGATTTCACGAAGCTTATTTCGCGACCTTACTTCGCGAACCTGATTTCGCGAATCCAGGAAGATTGATTTTAGGTGTATGGGACGTCGTAAGAATCTATAATCGTTGAAAAAGCCCTTACCTCATCAGCACTTCATAAAATGAAATCTTCGAGTACAATATTATGTCATAACATTTTGAAAGACAAGAGGTATATCAACCATAATAAATTGTCTCAACAGCAGGTAAAGAGAAGTAGCTATTATACAATGCCTTGGAGACTGGAGTCCTTTTAAACTTTAAATCATTATTGGAGATAGAGGGCGTGAAAGTCTTGAATGGAAATTTTAGTTTTTTAGTTTTAAAAATTCAGAAATTTTATATCAGTTATTCGATAAATAAAACCAAAATGGCAAGCCCTATCCAAAAAATGGTTGAAAAAAATGCTGTAGGACTTTTTAAAAGCTGCAATTTCTCCCTGAAACTTTGTTCGGTATCATTGGCCGTTTGGTTCGAAATTTAAATTTTCGTTTCTTTGCACACCTTTTTTGATTAATGAAGCCAAAGTAAAAAATCCCACTCAGAAATAATCTTAAATTTTTTACATTACTTTTTAAAAGCTGCAATTCGCCCGCATGGAACTGTTTTTTGCATCTCACGCCGTTTGGCTAAACATTTCAATTCGTTACTTTTTTCATAAAATTTTCGATAAATAAGACCATAATGACAAGTCATATAAATAAATTGTTAAAAGAAATTTTTTAGCAGTGTTCAAAAGATGAAATTCCTTTTTGAGACTTCTTCCCGTATTTTACGTCGTATCGCTCAAAATTTAAATTTTTAATAGTATTTTCGATAAATTAAACCAAAATATCAAGGCTTATTTATAAATGGTTAATAAAAAAATTATATGTCTTTTAAAAAGTATTATGATTCCTTTCAACTTTTGTGCGCATCTGTCGTCCTTTGGCGTAAAATTTGAATTTTCGATTTTTGCATCAAATTTTCGATGGATAAAACTATAACTGTCGGTCTTAAAACATGAGATCAGCTAAAAAACTAAGGCTTGAAATTTCGGATGATTCTAAAACTTTCGGAATAATAAATGATGAAAGTGCAAAAAAATTCGAAAAGACATTTTTTTTAAATAACATCAATGTTATTACCACATTCTTAAGATTTCAAGCAAAACGAAATTGCGTTTTCAACAAAAGAGTTGAGTTTTGTTGCTAAATAGTCAAAGGTTTAAAAAAACATTCGAGTTTCTTAAACATTAAAGTTAAATTTTTAAACAAAAGAAATAAATTTTCCACCAAATATTGGATTTTCAAACCAACGCAATTAATTTTAAACAAAATAGTTGCACGTAAAACCAAATGGTTAAAGTTTCAAGAAAATAATACGAATTTTCAAGAAAAAAGTTTAATCTTTTACCAATCTCTTGATGTTTCAAGAAAAAAAAGATGATTTTTCTACCGCAACAGATAAATTTCAAACCGAAAAGGATTAATTCTGTATTCAACAAACCATTGGAATTTTCGACTAAAAAGATGGTTCTTTAACCAAACAGTTGATTTTTCATAATATAGTATAATTATCATAAAAATAATTCTATTTTTCACCAAGCAGTAAAATTTTTAAACAAAAGAGATGGATTCTAAACCCTGACTATATTCGTAGACTTTTCAAATGTAAGGAATTAACTTCGGTGAAAATTTTGTTAGTTAAAAAAAGCAAACAATACGTGTCTCATCTTTTGCATTGCAAAAAATAGATTTGTGCCACAAAAAATTCCGTTACATCACAAAGACCAGTTTGCCCGGATTTATATTTGAAATCGGTATTTTTTTATCTTTCAAAAAAGAACTTTTTTATGCTTAAGCTTTTGACATTTTTTGTCTTCATTAATCAATATAACCCATTGCACCTGAAAACTCGCCAATAATTATATATACTTAATTATAGGTACATATACTCCGATTTTTTTTTAATCTAATAACTATATATAATATACCTGGGATAGCTATACAATATGCATAGATCTAACTGTACATTTTATAGGTTATGTGATTAATGTTAGAAGTTTATGAGATATTACTCTTAACCATTAAAAAGATTACAAACATAAGTGTCACTATAAAAAATCGGAAAAAATATTCTTCAATGCAAAGAAAAGTTTTGTGAATTAAAGAAATATATTCACTAGCTTTCACTCGGAAACAAGTTTATTTGATGGAAGTGTCTTCAAGTACCGAAAAAATCGGTTAAATCGAAATTTTTGTAGAAGTAAACCCTTTTCCACCTCCATTTGTACCAAAAAATCCACCTATTTGTACCGAAATTGTAGAACCTGTAGCCACGGTATTATTTTATTCAAAGACATTTCTTTAATTCAAAGCAATAATTCTTTGTTTGATAACAGATCTTTCTTTAAGGCAATGTGACGACAGGGTCACGTGACCAAACCTAATTTGTAATTTTTCTTTCCCAACTTACGTCTAAACGAAATGAGGTATCGCTATGAAAGTTTGAGAAATGAAAGAGGAGGTAATAAAGTCCATGTCTCTGCTTTGTTCCGGTGGAAATTTTGAGAAAAATTTTTTTGTTGAAGAAAATACCAGTGGAAGTCTTTTTCCCAACTTACGTCCACACGGAATGAGATATGCTGTTAAAAATTTGGCACGATAAATAGAAGGGATGCAAGAATATGTCTCTGGTCCTAAATAATTATAATAGTGAAAAAAGTTTTTTTTTTAATTACTATTTTGAAGAAATACCGACTGTGCTGTCGTCAAACCCTGCAAGCAATTTGCAATGTTATCAATGGGCTAGTTATGAGATTTATATTGATCAAAGTGGGGTAAAACAACAAAAATAGCTCACGAAAATTATGCAAAAATAATGTAAATACTAATGTTTGCATTTGAAATGCAAATAAACATATTTGGTCTGACTTACGTGTATCAGTCTGGTATCAGCTGTGTCAAACAGAGCTGCCAGATCGTGGATGAAATTTACCCCCACCATACCTACCGTTTGGGAGCCGCAAAACAGAAGGTGCATGATTACCACTGTGAGTTCGTGTGTA
>NC_046664.1:111124958-111127045 GCF_010883055.1 Belonocnema kinseyi
AGGGACCAGGAGAACAAGAGAGTTAGAATTAAAAGGAAAACACCAGAGAGAGAGGGAGGGGGGGGGGATGTTTGAAAAATTGGAAGCTCTCATTAAAGGCCTTAGAGAGGAAACAAGAAAGAGATTGGATGAAATGAATAGGGATATGAATAGGCAGGTAACCGCTGTAAGGGGGGAAGTGAAGAAGGTCAGAGAAAAATGGGAAGAATGGGATAAACGTTGGAAGGAGGAGAAAGACAAGATTTGGGGTAAGCTAGAGAGCATTGAGAATAGACAGAGAGAGGTTGACGAACAGAGATCTAGAGAAATAAATCAGTTGGAAGAGCGGGTATCCAGTCTAGAAATTAGGAATGAGCATATGGGGGGAAAAACAGAAAATGAGGAAATAGTCCAAGGGAATGAAAAGAACGTCCGAAGTGAGAATAAAAGATTGAAGAAAAGACTCAGTGAGATCGAAAGAATATTAGAAGGGGAAGAAAGGGCAAAGAGGAAAAATAACATAGTAGTCAAGAGATTAAACGTGGAGAGTGAAACAGGAGAAGTGGAAATAATAAATCTTTTTCGAGATATTAGAGTGCAGGTAAGGGTAGAAGGAGTCAAGAGAATAGGAGGGACAAAGGAAGGAAAAGAAGGAATGTTTTTAGTAAAAGTGGGGAGTGAGGAGGAGAAAAACAAAATTATGGAGAGAAAAAAATTATTAAGAGGAAGAAGGGGAAGAATTGAAGAAGATCTGACATGGAGGGAGATGAAAAGGAAATGGCAAATAGAGCAGAGGGCTTGGGTAGAGAGGAAAAAGGGCCATATGGTATGTATAGAGAGAGACAGGTTATGGATGAATGAGGAGGAATGGTGCTGGGATGAAGCATTAGAAGAATTAAGGAAAAAAGGAAAAAGTCTTGAGAAAGGTAGGGGGAAGGGAGACGAAAAAGAGTCTAGAAATAAATCAGAGGGGTTTCCAAGCGGCAAAGGGGAAACAAAGTAAAGAGGAAAGAAGAAGGAGGGGAAGAGGGAAACGTGAAAATAACTTTCTGGAATGTGTCAGATTTGAAGAACAAGAACAAAGGATTCTGGGAGGATTTAGAAAAGTGAGATGTGATTATGATGAGTGAAACTTGGGCAGATGAGAAGGACTGGAAGGGAATAAAAAAGATGTTACCGAAAGGTTATGTGTGGACAATACAAGAAGCAAGAAAGGAACACGCTAAAGGGAGAGGGATGCGCGGCATGGTGTCAGGGGTGAAAAAAGAATTAGCAGTAAAAGGGAGAAAATATGGGAATATGGAGGAGTTGGTTTTATTAGGGGGGGACTTAAATGCATGGACTGGCGAACAAGGGGGAGTGTTATGGGATGAAGAAAAGGAGGCATTTATAAGGAACTCCAAACATAGAGAGACGGACAGGGGGGGGAGGAAGTTACTAGACATGATAGGAGAAACAGGATGGTTTATATGCAATGGCAATATAAAAGGAGATGCGGAAGGGGAGATCACATTCATAGGAAAGGGAGCAAGAGTAATAGACTACATCTTGGCTGAACAAAGAATGCGGCATATGATAGGGAGTATGAAGGTAGGGAATGAGATAGGGTCCTAGCACTTTCCGGTCATAGTTACACTAAGAAGAGACGTCATTAGGCGCGGCAGAGGGAGAAAGGAAAAAGGGTGCGAACGAAACACGAAAATGGGAATCTAGGGGGTAGATAAATTAAACGAGCTTAAACAAAAGATGGAAAAGGAGAAGGTTAGGTATGAAAAAGAGGAGGGAATAGACTCGTTAGTTGAAAGGTTGAAGGGGTCCATTGAAAAGGTAAAGGATGAGCTGGGTACTAATGAAGAAAGAGTAGGGGGAAAGAGAGGCTGGTGGGACGAGGAATGCTGGGAAAGTAAAGAGAGAATAAAAGAGTGTGTGAGCAAATGGAGAAGAGGGGAAATGGAGAAGGAGGAGTATAACAGAAGGAAGAAAGAACATGAGAAGATGCTGGAAATAAAGACAGAGGGGAAAGGAAGAATATAAAGCAGAGGTAGAAAAAGCGATCAAAGAAGGTAGGGTGTGGGATGTGATAAATAGGGATAGAGGGGAAAGGAAGG
>NC_046664.1:111127145-111129605 GCF_010883055.1 Belonocnema kinseyi
TTGAGTATGTTTTGAAAGATCTCAAGGAATTTTCAACTTATTTTTATAATTTAAAGGAATTTCAAAGAATTTTAACAACTTTAGCAGGGTTATTTAAAAAAAATCCAAAGTACTTTAGAAATCTTTAAAAGATGCCAAGGTCTTTCAAAATATTGTGAAGGTTTAGAAATGTTTAAGAGTATTTTAAAACGTTCCAAGGAATTTTCAATTTTTGACAGTAATTTAATATGAGATTTTAAAGCATTTCATATATATTAGGATATTTTAATAGATTCAAAGGTATTTTCAATTGATTTCAATAATTCAGTATGAGATTTTAAAGGGTTTGAAATATTTTAAGGTATTTTTAAACTTGTAAGGATTTTTCAAAAGCTTTCAAAAATTTTAAGCGGATTTAAAGGATTCAAAAATTTCAGGATATTTTAAAACATTCCAACGAATTTTCAATTAATTTCAATAATTTCGAGCGATTTCAAAGAATTTTAACGTTTTTTTTTCTCATATTTTTTTGGTTGATGATTCATCAATTAGTTGGATAAATTTGTTTTCTGAAAATGTAGCTATTTTGTAGAAAATTTATTTTCTTTTTGGTTAAAAATTAATATTTTTTTAACCACAAATTTAACTATTCTATGTTTAAATGAAAAGTGATCTTTTTTAGTAAAAGTTTTTTGTATTTTATTGAATACTCTTCTTTTTTGGTAGAAAATTAATATTTGTTGTCGAAAATTTAACTATGATTAAATATTAATTTTTTGTTCAGAAAATAAGTCTTCATGGAAAATAAATTTCTTTTGTGCAAAGTTCATGTATTTTATTAGAAATGCCTTTTTTTAATATACAATTTAGCTTTTTGGATGAAAATGTATTTTTTTTATTAAAAATTTTTCTATTATGTTGAAAACAATTTAAAAAATGTTTTTTGTTCAGTTATGTATTTGATTCAAAATTTTGTTGTTGGAGAAAACTAATTGTTTTAGTTGAAAGTTTAACTATTTCTAATAAAAGTTAGTCAACTATTCATCAATATGAATATAATATTTTATAATTGCAATATATATATATATATACATATATATATATATATGTATATATATATATGTATATATACGTCTAGGTATGTAAAAAAGGTAAACTGCAGAAAATTTAAAAATTAATTTAGAAACTATTTATACTCTTTTAAGATACCAATACAATTTACACAACACTAATTGTAAAATTTGCAAATTTTTAGGCCTTCAGTTTAGGAACTTGAATTTTAACGTTAAAATTGCTTCATTTTCAGAATACAGCCTTATTCTTTGAATTTTCAGAATTTTTCGAATTTTTTCTAAATTGTTAAAAGGCGAAAAAGTTTGAATTTAAAATTTAAAAATGCGAAAATACACCATTTTCCATGTTCGTTTGCAATCCAGCGAGTCACTTTCTTTCGCTTCTTTTGAAAGTCGATCCTTTGCTTTCAGTTTTTTTTTAAACTATACCTTGAATTCAACGCATTTCAAATTAAATTTTTGCAGCTGCATTTAGGTTGAATTATACAAAGATTTTTTGTTTTATATAGAAATTAATTAAAACATTTTATTGGTTTTTCACGACTGTTATATTTCAAAAATATTTAAAGGCTTAATAATTTCGACATTTTAAATTTTTAGTCTTCAGAATATATTGAATAATTTCAAATTTAAAGCTATTTAAATATTTAATTTGAATTTTTGAATGGAAAGTGTTCGATAATTTTAGATTGAAACCTCTCAAATTATTTAGTTACAAATTAAAATCATACAACTTCAAGTTTTTTTTATTTTTTGATAATTTGCCTCCCCCCACGAATTATTTTTTTTTTGTAAGAAAATAAGGCCTGATTTTTGTAAAAATTAACAAATATATATTAAAGGCTCACTAAAGGTCGTTTTTCTTCAAAAAGCTTGTTCCTGAATAAATTAACTCTCATTGTTTCGATATCGTTCTGTCACTCATGGTAATTTTCTGTGAAAATATTGATTTACAAAGAATATTTGTCAAGCAATAGAATGGATTCTTCGCCCGAGATGCAAACGTAAATTGTACGATAGTAAAAAGAACTGGAAAAATTTAGACGAAAGCCAAATTTTGTAAAGAAAATAAACCTTTGTCGACCTATAAATACTAATTTTATTCCCCGAAAGATTTTTAAAAAATCTCTTCGAAACACTTTTATTGCAAATATTTAATTGAAGAAAAATATTTGTTATAAAAATAAAAATAGTACAATTTTTACATACAATTCTTAAAATAAAAAATCTGTGTGTCAAACCACAAGCCAATCCGACTATTCTTTCAAAAGTTATCCAATATACAGTCAACCACAACCACAATAACGACGACGTACAGTCTGTCAAGTTAAAGCGTGGGTGGCTTTACTCGCAGTCGGTAAGGTGTATCGACATGATTTTGGTGTCAAAATATTAAGAAGAGCTCCCT
>NC_046664.1:111129705-111141160 GCF_010883055.1 Belonocnema kinseyi
AATACGCCAATTAGCACAAATGGTAAATTCCGACAGTGCCTACAAGTGTGCCTACTGGCCGCTAAATGGCAATACCGGTTTCATATGTATACACCTGGTAGTTCTCAGACCAATTGCACGCGCGCTGCTGCCGACAGCGGGTAAACGGGACGAGGGAAGGTTGACTTTTGAAATCAAAAGCGTTGATGGTCGACTGGCCCTGGAATTTGAAAACTGTTGTGAGCGACTGACAACCTGAAAAACTTGTGTTTGCAAATTTTCATTTGCGTATTGATATACAAAAGAATTAGGGCGAAATTATGAAAATAGAATTTAAAAGGCATTAAAAAATGTTGCTTATCTATCTTTTGTCTCATATTCTTCAAATTTTGCTTTCAGTCTTTTATTTTCCTTTAATTATGATGAAACGAAAATACATGAAAGAACTATTGATATCGCCGCAAAAAATCAAGACCCCTCACTTTAGAAGGCAATAACTCCGCAGAAAAAAATGTGAAGAGGTTCGCATAAGAACCACACGAATCCGCTAAATTTTCTTAATGAAATGGGTGTGCTCTAATTTGCGTAAAAAAATTTCGTTCTGAGCTAATTAGCAAAACACAAGTAAAAATGCGGTCGCGAGGCCCATTGTTGAGACATGTTAAATTTTACATGACCCCAGAGCTAAGAATATGTTGGAAAAAATTTGAAAAAATTCTGAAGTGTTCTACAACATGTTCAGAATCCAGTAGAAACCTTAAAATTTTTAAATATTTAAAAATGTCAGTTTTGTAAGGATTTTTGTTGAATGTTTTTATTTAGGGATTGAATAGAGCTATCGCGCTGTTTAATGGCTTAAAATATGTAGTAATGTACCCTGATTTATATTTCGACCACAAAACTGAATAAAAATTTTAATTTCGCGATTAAAGTCGCTCAGAATAATTCGGAGTTTAATGAGGCGAGGCGCGTGGCACAGGCGTAGAAAAAAGTGTAGAAAAAAAATGTCCGTCATATTTCTCAGCGGCAGGCGACCGTTTTCTCCAGATTTTCCCACAGCTGGTGCTCGCTCAGCAGGGCCGTCTCAAAGATTTGAGGCGGACTGCGCCCTTCTCTTCTGATACAAAATTTTCATTATATAATACAGTATCAAGCTTGCACACGAATTATCTTGTATTTTGTTTATTCAATATAGTACACTTATTTCAGTATTATAATATAATTTTGTAATTATTAGGCTGTTAATTCGCTATTGCAATATATGTAAAAGGAATAATTATTATTCTACAAAGATACGTGATTGTAAAATTTTGTTAGCAATTTCCGTTTATGAACAATTATTTTCATATACTTTTGTGCTATAATTCTAATCATTATTATTACTTATATATTATATGGGTGCAATTTCATGTCAAATCATGTTAAGAACTGAAGCTATTGTTTGTAATTTTTATGAAAATTGTAGTATTTGTTCTTGTAGGTGTTGAAATAAAAACTCTAACTTGATTTTTGAATAATTCCCAGAAATGACAGGATACTCAAAATTCAAAAATTTTTTTGTCTTTTTCTTTAAACTCTCATAACTTTTGTGATTTTAATACTATTAAGGTTTATTTTTTTTAATATGCATAATATGGTGCAGTTCTGAACAAAAATTTCTTGAAACAAAAAATGTCAAAACCTTCTTGAATTTTTCAAAAATGAATATTTAAACTAAACTTCTGAAAAAATACCCAATTAAAGAAATGTATGTATAGCTTGCACTGTCCTCCAAATAATTCAATTTACAAATTCATTTTTGAAAAATCCAAAAAGTTTTAAACATTTTTTATTTTAAAAAATATTTCTTGACAACTTCAGCTTATTACAAATAATTTAAAAAATACACCTTTACAGCATTTAAGTCATTAAAGTTAAGAGTTAAATTAAAATGCAAAAAAACTAAATTTTCAATATGTTCTAGGTTTTTGGAATTTTTCAAACAAATTTTCATAGGTTTTCTTTCAACACCTAAGAGAACAAATACTGCAATTTCCATTAGAATTTCTAACAATATGAGCGTTTATGAACAATTATTATCATATACTTTTGTGCTATAATTCTAATCATTATTATTACTTATATATTATGTGGGTGCGATTTAATGTCAAATAATGTGAAGAACTTAAGCTATTGTTTGTAATTTTTATGAAAATTGTAGTATTTGTTCTCGTAGGTGTTAAAAGAAAAACCCTGACATGGTTTTTGAATAATTCCCAGAAATGACAGGATACTCAAAATTGAAAAATTTTGTCCTTTTTCTTTGAACTCTCATAACTTTTGTGATTTTAATACTATTAAGATTTATTTATTTTAATATTCGCAATATGGTGCTGTTCTAAACAAAAATTTCTTGAAACAAAAAATGCCAAAGCCTTCTTGAATTTTTCAAAAAAGAATGTTTAAACTGAATTTCTGAAAAGATACCCAATTAAAAAAATATATAGATAGCTTACACTATCCTCTGAGAATACATATTAAACCATAAAGAAGTAGGGAATTAGAACAATGTTAAAAAAATCTTATTTGTATATCCATATAGATTACATGTTAGAAAGATACATATAAATTCATATAGAAGTAGGTAATTAGCGCGTCGTCAGAAAAGTCCTACTTATAAAATCCATATAAAAATCACTTAAAATCCTGTTTGCAATTTCATATAGCTTACGTGTCAGGAGAATACATATAAAACCATGAAGAAGTAGGGAATTAGCACAATGTTAAAAAAATATGATTTGTATATCCTTATAGGAACCAGCTTCAAATCTTCTTTGTAATTCCATATAGATTACATGTTAGAAAGATATATATAAATCCATATAGAAGTCGGTAATTAGCGCGTCATCAGAAAAGTTCTACTTCGTGTGTCCACAGGAAAATCCTGTATGGATATCCATATAAATACTTATAACAAAAGGAACGCTCAGGGACTGCCAGGGATTACTTATTAAAAAATTGCAAAATAAAAAGCAAATTGTATTTATCATGATTATTATTGTATTTGTTTCTTATTTTTCTTTAAATTGTATTCTAAGCCGCTATAAAACAAGTATCATTTCAATCAATGTATATCATTACAATTCACAATACGCATAAAAATTAAATCATACTAATTCTTATTTCCTTGTTTTTATAATTTAAAAAATTTTTAATATTGTTTTTTACGATTAAATAAAGACTACTGCGCATCTGCATAGGGTGTAATACCGGAACCTATATAGGGTCTTATATAGGCGCCTATGTCCTCTTTCGTCTAATTTTTTTATTTTTAATCTTATGTTTTACGATTAAAAAAAAATCTACTCGTCCTATCGAAAAATGATTAATAATAAATTTATATATCTTTTTAGGCGAACAACTCTTGTCTGGTAATTTAAGTTCATACCTTGTTTCGTTTTTTCAAACAAATTTAATACTTTTATTTAGAATGTTATTCTTTACGACTAAAGAAAAAACTACGTGTCCTATCAAAAATTATAGCTCTTTTTTGGATGAACAAGTTTTGCCTCATTTTTTCGAAGCTTATATCGAAAAGTGATTCATTATAAATTTGTAGTTATTTTCAGGGCGCGCAATTCGAGCTTTTTCATTTCTTTCGTACCTTGCATAGTTTAACGAAAAAATGGTATTTTTGGATTTTTCATTATTTTTTTTTACGATCAAATTTGGAATGTTCAACTTTTCAAACAAATTAAAAAAGATGTTATTATAGTCCTGTAGAGCTTTCAAAAAGCAAAGTTTTTCTTCTCCAAACTTTTTTTCAAATCATGCGTTGTTTGTCTTAAAATGTTCATTTTGGTTTGTTTCTTTTGGAATTTGAAAATGCTCTAACTCTGATAATTTTCTTTTTATAAAAAAATTCGGAGGGATAAACTGTTTAAATTTTAAAGTACTATGAACAACCGCGCATAGAATTTTTATATTTTGAAAAAAATGTGGTTTCAAAAATTTTGGGTCGGATCAAATTTTGAATTTTCAACATTTTGGCCAAATTGAAAAAAGTTCTTAATCATAATCTTGTAGGGCTTCCAAAAAGCAACGTTTTTCTTCTCTAGACTTTTTTTCGTATCATGCGTGGTTTGGCTTAAGTTGTTCATTTTAGTTTGTTTTTTTTGGATTTTGAAAATGCTATAACTCCAGTAATTTTTTCATTTTCGAAAAAAGTCATTAAGATAAATTGTTAATTTTTTTAAATTCTATGAATAACCTTACAGAGAATTTTTGAATTTAAAAAAAGTGATCTCAAAAATTTTCAAAATACGCTCACTTTTTGAATTTTTACCCAAAATGGCTGTCTAACGAATCTGACCTTTATTTTATGAAATCAAAAGAGTATACTAAAGACCAATCCAATCTGTCAATTCTTTCGAAAGTTATCGTGCTGACAAATTAAAAATCTACAGACGCACGCGCAAACACAAACACACACAGCCAGGAATATACATTCGTAAATACATGTTTTTTTGGATTTAGGGGGTCACAAAACGTGGACATTTGACAAAAACGGGAGGGGGGGGGTCAAATTTTACACAAATCTAACACCTTCTCTTGATGAGAATGTAAAAATTCATTAATTTGCCATGAATAATGTTTTGATATTTCTGTTTTTGGTTTTTTTTTGGTGAAAAATAGCATTAAGAACATTTAAAAAAAGTGAATTTTTTGAAAACCCACACATGAGACGAAAAAGAAATTAAAAAAACATAAGTTGTGATGAGAATGTGCCCACCCAGCGGGCCGATTTTCTATTGTTAATATCGTGTTTCACGATTAAAAACGAAGGAATAATAAGAAGACCCAACTGCCAGTGGGAAGCCATCTGAAACTGGCAATCGAAACATTACCGTAAGTGATACGCACATTACAGGAAGATCTTAGATTTGAGTGCGCAGGTGCGCAGTTGTCCTCTTCCTATACATGGAAAAGTGTGCGAGTGAGAAAGTTTGTCAAATTGACGTAAGTTAGAGGTTGTTTTCTTTTGTTGATCATCATACGAAAGATACACAAAATAAATATATAAACAGTATTTTCGGTACTTGTTTGAAAAATGTGTGAACAGATTTTGATAAGGAAACGTATATAACGTATATAAATTTGTAATATGATAAATAGGCTAAAAATTCTCAAGGCTGTGAGAAGCTCTGAGAAATTCTCCGCAGGCACTCAGGTAGATATATTTAAACTTTAAAGGTACAGGTCGCTCGTTTAAATGTTTTAAAGGCTTTGAAATGTTCTTTCCGAAATTGAAATAAAAATACGATCATAAATAACAAGCAGAGGGTCCTTTCGGATTAAAATTTAGAAAAATATTTTTTTTAATTTCATAGTTAACAGTTACAAAAATAATAATTCATAATCTACGGGTTTCGATGATTTTAGATATCTAATTTTTTTTAATGTTTAAAATTGGAGTTAATACAACCTTTATCGTGAATTGTACTTACAGTGAAGGCTTTAAAAAGACGAAGTGTATTTGCCTTCTTCGGCGTGTAACTTCGTCCACAACCCGAAGCTTGACACCTCATGGCTTAGAACACATTTCTGACACTTGTATCACAACAAACAAACAGAACCTCTCAACTTACGTCAATTTGACAACTTTCTCACTCGCACAATTTGCCATGTATAGGAAGAGGACAACTGCGCACCTGCGCACTCAAATCTAAGATCTTCCTGTAATGTGCGTATCACTTACGGTAATGTTTCTATTGCCAAGTGGGGGAACGGAGTTAGGTCTCCTTATTATTCCTTCGTGATTAAAACACAAAATACAGATGCCATCAAAAAGTTATTTTTGATGGCATTCTGGAGAGCAGTACATATGCGTCAAAATTTAAGTATGTTTTAACCAGATTGTCGGATACATAAGAATTATTACGGCAATTGCCGAACACGCATTAAGATAATCTTAAGTTTTGTCTTACTAAAAATAAGTCTTACACAAAATAAGATCATGCTTGAAATTTCAAACTTACCAAAGATCATCTTAAAGTATATCTCTGCATATATCATGACTTAAAACCGATTAGGCGGTCTTAATGAAGGCATACTTAAGCATTATCTTATAGACTATGAATACGACCCCTAAAATCTTTAACTATATATACATATACGTGCACTAACGCATGCAAATACGATCTAGTTCACATATCAATTGTACGCGGCGCTAGCTCTGTGTATCAACTGCCTTTACTTTGACCGCCCCTGACTGTCTGCAATGGGCAACAAATGTCAGGGTGGCCTTGTAACGGCAGGCGCCGTTTTATGAACTAAAACTCTACGACGCTAAGACCCCTTTACTGAATACTCTCCGAACTAGTAAATTCTCAGGCGGGAAGATTCAAATGGCTTTAAACTGGAATTGATTATGAACGTATAGAATCAATAAATATTGAGTAATTATTATTCCTACACGAATTTTAAGAATACTATAAGTTTATTGCGGTTCAGAAATTCTGTATGTGAGTATTCTATCCGAACTTAACTACATTAAGACTTTCATCAAAGCTATTGCTCATTTCATTGTCCAAAGTACATTTTAAACGTTAGGAACTTGAGATCTTGGGTTCTTTCTAGAATCGTTAATGAGTCATGACGCCAGCCAGATGACATAAAAAGAGGACCTTTGGACTTACAAACAGGAAACTGTCACTCAAAGAGATTGACGTTTTCCGGTGATAAAAGTTGGACTTTGAAACCATTATCCTTGAACTGTCACTCATTTTCATTTTTTTTTTGTTGGTTAAAAGCTAAAAGTAGTGATAAATCCCGCCCAAAACGAGATTATAAATATAGATGCAGAGCTCAGAAGAGTCAGTTATAGTTACAAGTTTCAACCTCATTAGACATTAATTGGCGGATACTTGTCATTTCGGCGTGCTCTTTAAAACCTAAAACCTGCGACTCTTAGACTTTTTAGTTATTTTTTGAATATACGGACTCAGAAGTATTTAGATAAATTCAAAGGCATTGCGACCTATCGATTTCGCGTTCGCGCACTGCGCGACTAGTGTTCGGATGTGCTTCTATATTAAGTGCTAAACTTACTTGTGTGTGTGTGTGTGTGTTTGGAACAAAACTAATAAAAGAATTGTTTGTTAGTTACAAACAATTCCTAATTATACAGAAACAAATAAGATGGACAATGTCAAGTCCTGGCTCCAAATTGTTCGACCTTATGGAAGTCTTTACCAATTCTCAGTATCAGGCTTTCCAAATCTGCCGCGTCTACCATGATCTGCAATACATGATCTTTGTCATTTATTCTAGATATCAAATAAGAGAATATGTCATCCATGAAGAATTAAATATTGACGAATTATAATAAACATTCAAGTTTAATTTACAAGCTAAAATGTGTGTGCCGAGTGAATCATTTTTCAAACCTTACCTATATTTCGCGGCTAATGGTTTCAAACATTCAACGACAGGTAACGGACCTATACCTCAGCAAATCAGTGCAGAGTATTAACGGAAGAAATTCGATAGCAGAGTTTGGACGTAACAGTAAAGATATTATACACCTAGATGCGGCAAGTGCAGAGATATTATAAACGTAGATGCAGTGCGGGCTTAGTTGCCCGCCATAAATATAGACGGCGCGTCCGGCGAAAAAAGTCACTTCCCCTCTACCCACCGCTCCCCGTAGAAAGCTTCAATTCGATATAGTTTGCCAAGAGCCACTTGGAGCGCTGTAAGCAACTCTCGGCACACCTTCGAGGCGCACTGATGGTAAACTTAGCTTGGACAAGAACCATTTGGATTGAAAGTAAATTGCCAATTAAAACATTTTTACATTTATAACTTTGCAAAACTTGGTTGTTTTAATAAATAACACAAATATAAGTCGATGAGTAATTATATTACGGTTTCATATATTTTCCACTAATTCTAAAATTATTAATTATAATTTTCATTCTATATATTGTCTATATATAGTTTTTTAATATTATTTAGTTCTTATTTTTATTTTTGTGGTCTGCAATTTCTACGGACTTTTTTTAGACTATCCGTTTAATCAAGTTGTCGTATGTATTTTCCAATTTCTTAATTATTATATATTCTAACGTTTTTATAAAAATATGATTAGAATTCCAAGTGATATGAAAATTGTTCTTTCAGTTTTTAGATGTTAAGACGACAGTTCCAAGCCAGATTATGTTTCGCATTGGCAAACAAAATTAGACGAACAGAATTTCACTGGCACATTCATAAAAAATATCATGTTCCATAAAATATATTTTAAAATAAACTTTAAATCATCATAATTGATACAGCTGACTCGAAATATATATATAATTCAAATTATTATTTAAGTTTTTCAGGAGTTTTAAATGCCTCAAAATCTTCAAGATTTTTTTACAATTTTATAAATCTTTTTGAATTTTTGAAATATTTTCGACACTGTAAACTTCCCGAAATAAAAAAATGCTGAAACCTGAAAATCCCAAATTAAAAAATTCTAGATTAATGAAATTCTGGACAGTTTACAATATTATCGGATTAGAAAATTCCCGAATAATAAAACTCCAGGCCGAGTGCTGTCTAATGATAAAATATACAAACTAGAAAATTCCCGAATTGCAGAAATTGAGAAAACAGTTATGTAGTCAATATTATTTATTTATAAAAAACACAATAATCAAATATTCTTATTATAGAAATTTGGTTTAATGTTTAATTTTTTTAATTATTGTTTTAATTTAAAATAATAATAACTGTATAAAAATGTGATACAAACATAAATTTAAAACACGTGAGCTTCAAATGAATCAAACTTTGCAGGATTCAATGCAGGCTGATTAAACGCGTTATTTTTTAATTCAAACAATCATTTTTAGAAACTTTAAACATAAAAAAAGTTTTTCCCTCGGTAAAAATATTTTATTATTCTATTAAAAAAATTTTTTTTAACTTACTATTTTTTAATTGTTTAAATTAGAGAGTTGTCTAGCCCGGATATTGTATAATACAGAAATTTTCTGTCGGCAATTCTTAAATTCGGTAAAATTGTAAATGGTCGAGAATTTTCCAATTCGGGACTTTTATTTTTCGACAATGCATTGTCGAAATATAAAAGTCCCGAATTGGAAAATTAAAACTAAAATTCCCACATCACTGTAAAAATTCCGAAATTATAACATTGCAATGTTATAATTTCGGAATTTTCACAGTGATGTGGGAATTATATTTTTCGGAAAAAGCGACTGAAAAATCCCGAAAAATAAAATTCCTGACACTGTAAAATTCGTACATTGAAAAATAACAAAGAAAATGCCTGAATTATAAAATATCCGAATTTCAACAATTAAAAAAATTGTTTATTAAATATTATTTATTTATTGAAAATACAATAATCGAATATCTATTTCTGGATGAAAAAATTTGTTTGAAAATGTGCATAGTATTTGAAAAAGACATAAAAAAGTTCTGAAAAATCGAATTTTTTATTATTAAAAAAAAATAATAAAAATAAATTTTGATATAAATCGTTGTTGAATTGAATCCTGCAAAGTTTGTTTCAAAAATGTTATTATGTAGGTACGAAGAAAATTTAGGCAGAACATTTTTTCTTTCGAAGCACACGTGTTTTTTAATGTATTTTTTAATACAATTTTGATAAAATTATTATTCAGATGCCGGAGATTTCATTTTTTGGGATTTTTCATTCATCCCTTTCGGAATTTTTGTCAGTGGTCCTATATTTTTATACCTCCTCTTAAAATGATGTAATTTTTCAAAATAAAAAGTCAACATTTGAAAACATTTCAAAATCATCAAAAGTATCTATTCTCTTTTAAATTATTTCAAATCTTTTAGAATTATTTTTTAAATTTTTCGCAACTTTGAAATGTCTTTTAGACTGATTCCCATTTTTCCTAACATTTTTGTAAAATCCTGCACACAAAATTGTTTTAAGAGCTTCCAGATTTTTCTAATATTGCAAATCTTTTGAAATGTTTTGAAATATTTTTAAACATTTTCTTTGAGTTATGTACTTTTTCGAAATAAAAAATCATTTTAAATCTACCCAGAAATTTTTATTGTTTTCCTAGTATTTCAAAATTCTTGAGGAGCTCCAAATTTTGTTCTTTTCTTTGTAACATTCAGAAACCTCCAGCTTATTTGATTTTTTTCTAAATTAATACTTATTTAACTTTTCTTTAAGAATCAAAATGAAATACTTTTACCTTTGAAATACAAATTAAAAAATTTAACAATTATAATCGTAACATTTCAAGTTTAAATTTGTCACTCTGAAATTGTGACAATTCATTTTCAAATTGTTTACTATTGAAAATTTTTTCTTTTTATTTCCAAACCAAATAGATTAAAAATTGAATATTTTATACTTAAATAATACTTCAAAAACATTTTGAAATTGAATAAAGGCGTTTATTTAAGAAGCCATTAATTCGAACTTTACACTTGTGTCACTACTAAGGCTTTGCAATTAAATTAGTTCAGATCGAACTGCAGTTCGAACTGCAGATCGAACTGCAGTTCAATTTTCAAATTTACTTTCATTTTCTGATTTGTCCCGGTCGCAAGTCTAGCTTAATATTTAAAACAACTTTCATTTTTTTTAATTGTAATTTTTCGGTTGTAACTTACGGGACAATAATTTTATTCTTTGAAAGATTTTCTACAAATCTTGTTGATAATTTATACATTCTCATCAAAAATGAGAAGGTATTAGTTTTTTATGAAAAATAACTTTTTCGGATTTTATCAAATGTCGACGTTTTGAGGCCCCTTGGGTCAGAAAAACAAGTTTTTACGTCGGAGTCTGTTTGTCTGTCCGGCGTCGTCGTTATTGTTGTCTGTATACCGGATAATTTTCGAAAGACTGGTCCGATTGGATTGGGCTTTGACACACTGTTCGGGGGAACAAAAAGAAAGATCGAGTTCTTTAAACAGCCATTTTTGATAAAAATCCAAAAAGTTGAAGTTTTTTCAAAATTTTTGAGACCACTTTTTTCAAAATTTGAAAATTTTATCGACAGCTATTTATGGTACAGAAAAATATGAACAATTTATCCTGTCAACTTTTTTTGATAAAATCATACTTACCAAAGTTAAAGGATTTTCAAAATCCAAAAAACCAAACGAAAATGGACATTTGAGGCAACAGAAGCTTGATATGGAAAAAAGTCAAAAGGCGAAAAACGCTACTTTTTCAAGGCCCCATGATTATTTTATCACGTTCTTATCCATAATGAGAAGAGTTTTATGCGAAAAATGATTTTGGCGAATTTCATTAAATTTCGACGTGTTGAGGCTCCTTGAGTCAGAAAAACAAGTTTTTACATCGGTATCTGTCTGTCTCTCTGGCATCTACAGTCTGTCAAGTTAAAGCGTGGGTGGCTTTACTCGCAGTCGGTAAGGTGTATCGACATGATTTTGGTGTCAAAATATTAAGAAGAGCTCCCTC
>NC_046664.1:111141260-111142762 GCF_010883055.1 Belonocnema kinseyi
GAGGCGTTCTAACGATAGGATGCCAACGCGCGCGATCGACTAGATGATACTTAACCAAAAATAGAAACAATCAAAAGCTAACCAAGAAGTAAGCACTAGAAAGTTTTAGATCGCGGAATTGAACAAGATGAAGCTAGAAGTTGGCCAAAACTAGAAGGTGCTCGCTTGCTCCATCAAAACATTAAGGTCCTATCTCGGGCGAGCAAAGCATGAAGGTGCCACTTCTCGCTTATAAACTAAACGCGAATAGTGGCAACCTTCATGCTTTGCTCGCTCGAGATGGAACTTTCATGAATTGATGAAGCGAGTGAGCACCTTTTAGTTTTGGCCAACTTCTAGCCTCATCTTGCTCAATTACGCAAGCAAGACTTTCTAGCCCTAACTTCTCTGTTAGTTTTTTTTGTTTTTATTTTTTGTTAAGTACCGTCAAGTCGTGTCGCGTGCATTGGCACTCTACCGTTAGGACGCCTCGATATTTATTTATTTATTTACTGGAAAATAGCATCAAGTTTTTGATTATTTTTTCTTTTTCTTAATGCAATTCAATGAAAAAGTCAGACCTAATTTTTGTGACGCCATCTGTTGGATTAGTTAGACCGACATTTCCCCTCCGGATCGTAAAAAGACAGAAAAGTTGGGGCGATGCATGGGGCTGGTGGTGACACAACTCTCCTTTGAGGAACTCTAGTAATACAGAAGTAATACTCCTACCAGGGCAGTGATGCCAACGTTGGCATCCTGTGCTACTATGCTTGTGTTAGGGCCGCGCGCTGGTTATCCGAATTTGGGAATTCATATAATTATATAACCTATAAATACATAAATTGTCACTACTGCATTGTAGTTTTGATTGAAACTGGATTACCTCTGGCTGGAATTCCTCTTTATATTTTCGCTGCAACTGATTCAGTAGTGGTGCCTTCGAGAAGGCTTTGACTTGAATCATAACCACAATGTGGAGGTGAGAATTTAGGTACTTATAAATTATATTATCATATGAATTCCCAGAAAAATAAATTGAAAATATTAAAAGCATTATAAATAATTATTTTCAATCTCTGTTACAAGAAATTTATTTTTAAATTAAATTTTTTGTAAAATATAAGTTGGTCTTTGGAATTCCATTAAAATAAACTGTTATTTATAGAATAAATGTGTTATCTTTTTTTTTTGCTGAAATAATAAGTTACACAATTTATATACATTCTTGTACATTTTTTATTAATTATTTATTTGAATTACAAAAATTATTTTTAAAGTAATTTTGAATTGCACGCCAAGTGCGGCCAACTAGCGCGCGGCCCTAACGCAAGCGCAATAGCACAGGGTGCCAACATTGGCATCACTGTACTAGGGGCGGTCAACGCAATGGGAAGTAGACGGCCGCGTACTATTATGATTATATTTACCAGGTGTATACATATGAAACCGGTATTTTTTCAAGAAAAAAACACATTTATTTCAAGAGAATGATAACAAATATTTTATTCAAAGTATGCGCC
>NC_046664.1:111142862-111155684 GCF_010883055.1 Belonocnema kinseyi
AAATAAGATTAATTATTAATAATTATTTAAAGAAAGAAAAATTCATGAAAATATGTAGTTTAAAATGCATAAAATTTAATTTTGAGATACATTTTGAAAGCAGTTCGAACTTCATATTTTTATGATTTATTTCAATGATGTTATTAATTTTATTATTTTTTCAAGTTGAAAAAAATGATTTATTGTTAAAATTATTAATGTAGCTAATGAAAAAATTAATAATATTCAAGACCTCAATGACAAAAATATTTAAAACATATAAATGATCAAAAGAATTAATAAAAAATATATTACATACATCCAGTATATATACAATAATAATTAAAATATGAAAGAGTACAACTTAAGTTGCAAAGTAAAGAATCTTTGTACCTTTAAAATCTTAACAATTTCAAGTTTTGAAGAAAATTTGATTTTAAGTAATGGTAATTGCAATTAAAATGTTTGAGGGAATAATTTGGTAAAAAGTTAATGACAGGACTAACAAATGAGAAAATGAATTTATTATTATTTAATATATTGTATATATTCATTTAAATTGAACTGAACATCATACATACTATTTATTCATTTTACTCATTTATTTGTTGCTTAATCTTCAAAGATTTTTTCTCGCTGCATTTAACCCCTAATAATTTTATTTAAAATTTTTAATTTAAAGGAGATTTTTAATTAAATAGTTAATTATATTAATTCAAACCTCATTTCTAAAATGAACATACTATAAACTATTAAGCTCTATAAACAAACGTACCGTACTTATGACGCATAGTGGAGGAAATTCACTTTTTTCGTTCAGCTTGACGCTCCGAAATTATGTCTCCTCTATTCGTTTATTAATAATTTTTCGCTCAAAGTATGGAAAACTGAAATTCTGTACATAACAATTTTTTACGCTTCAATAACTGATCAGGAAAACTTTATATTGTCTTAAATAAATGTTAAAAGACTAATAAAAAATACAAATAATTGGTTTATTATTCCATTTATTTGTTATAACCAAATTTGATAAACAAATTGACAAATAGCTTTATTATCGGTAAATTTTTTGTTGCTAAAAGTGCTTCACATTAATGTAGGAATGACATTTGATAATAAAAAATAATTTAAAAGTTTATAATAACTATTGTTATAAACAATTCTTGTGAAAAATATTAGAATTTAAGATTTTTCAAATTATAATTTCCTTCAATCGCCGGAACGACTTCAGTTTTTTTCAATATAATAAGTGTTTATTAATTTTTTATAAAAAATAACAATTTAAAATTATGTAAACAAAGTACATAAACAAATTCAAAATTTTGGTCCTTTCGCATAGAAATGACTAATGACTGCTAGTCACAAAAATATTTGAGAAGTTAACAATAAGCATTGTTATAAATAATTCTCGTGACTAAATATTCAAATGTAAGGTTTTATCAAATTTTTTGTTTTCTTTAATCGCTACTATGGCTACGGATATTCCTAAGAAAATGTATCTTTGATAATATTTAGTAGAGTATAACAACTTACATGTTTATAAACAATTTACATCAACAATTACCAAATGTTGTCAGATTCACTTGGAAAAATTCGGGTTTTCAATGGTAATAGATTGAAAATGAATCATAACACTGATGCATGCTAAGATTGACTCAATACAAAATCTTTTGACAATAACCCACCGACTTGGCCATCAAAGAAACTTTAAATTTGATAAAACCTTAAGTTTGAATACATTTTGTCACAAGGCTTGTTAATAGCAGTGGTTATTGTTAACTTATTCTAACATTTTTGTGACTAGCAATCATTCGTCCAATAGCTTGAAAAATTTCCAGTGAAAAAAACTGCCTATGCGAAAAGGCCAACATTTTAAATTTGGTAATCTAATTTGTTTACAAAAATTCAAATTGTTATATTTTTTGTCAAATATTATTAAATATTTATTATTTTAAGGAATACCTGAAGTCGTTCTGGCCATTGAAGGAAATTATAATTTGAAAAATCTCAATTTCTAATATTTAGCCACAAAAATTGTTTATCACAGTGGTTATTATAAACTTTAAAATTATTTTTGTTATTAAATGTCATTCCTACATCATTGTAAAGCACTTTTAACAACAACAAAAATTTTTACGGATAATACGACTATTTGTCAATTTGTTCATAAAATTAGTTTAAAACTAATGAATTGAATAATAAACAAATTATTTGTATCCTATGATTCCCTAAACATTCATTGAAAAGAATATAAAGTTTTCCTGATCAGTTATTAAAGCGTAAAAAATTGTTATGTACAAAATTTTAGTTTTTCCATACTTTGATTGGAAAAATTATTAATAAAAAATAGAGGAGACAAAAGTTCGGTGTGTCAAGATCTGTAGAATTTAATGATCTTTAATTTTTTTTAAATTCAAAACCGCAAGAAAATTAGAGGCTCTGGACATTTTTGAATGAAAAAGTGAATTTCCTCCACTGTGCGTCATGAGTACGGTAAGTTTGTTAATAGAGTTCAATAACTTATAGTCTGTTTTTTTTTAGAAATGAGGTCTGTAATAATATAATTAAATAATTCATTCAAAATCTCCTTTAAATTAAAATTTTTTAATAAAACGATTAGGGGTTGAATGCAGCGAGAAAAAAGCTTTCAAGATTAAGCAACAAATAAATGATTGAACTGTATAAATAGTATATATGAACTTTGGTTCAATTTAAATAAATATATACATTATATTAAATAATATTAAATCCATTTTCTTATTTATCAGTCTTATCATTGATTTTTTACCAAGTTATTCCCTTAAACATTTTAATTACAATTACCATTAATTTTTTAAAATATTTCCTTCAAAACTTGAAATTCTTAAGATATAAAGGTACAAAAATTCTTTACTTTGCAACTTAAGTTGTAGTCTTACATATTTTAATTATTATTGTATTTATATTGGATATAAGTGATATATTTTTTATTAGTTCTTCTGATCATGTATATTGTATATGTTATAAATGTTTTTGTCATTGAGGTCTTGAATATTATTAATTTTTTTATTAGCTACATTAACAATTTTAACAATAAATAATTTTTTAACTTGAACAAATAATAAAATTAATAATATCAGCAAAATAAATCATAGAAATATGAAATTCGAACAGCTTTCAAAATGTATCTCAAAATTAAATTTTATGCAGATTAAATGACATATTTTCATGCATTTTTCTTTTTTTAAATAATCAGTAATAGTTGCTCTTATTTTTTCATTTTTTTTTTGTTTATTTGCAAAAAGCATCAAGATTTAAATTATTTTTGCTTTTTCTTAATGCAATTCAATGAAAAAGTCAGACATAATTTTTGTGGCGCCATCTGTTGGATTAGTTAGACCGACATTTCCACTCCGGTTCGTAAGAAAACTACTTTCCATACACATACACGGTCGAGGCAGGGGGCTGATCACCACTTACTCCGCTTCTGATTGGTGCCGCGAAAGCCGAATCGGATATTTTGAAATTGGCGCGACTTTCAAGTCAAATTTAATGTTCAGGCACGGGACTATTAAAAATACTATTAAATTACTATTATTTAAGACTGTTTGATAAAGGCTGTAAGATCTAATAGATAGCAAGTAGAATAACAATAAGAGTTATTTAGATTTGTTCATTGAGAATTATCAAAATGTAAAAAATAATTTTTTGAATGAGATGAATTTTTGCAGTATTAATTAATTAATTGGCTAAATCGAATTTTATACTACAAATTTTCAACTTTAACGAAAAATAAATTAAAATGAGACAATACACGGGGGAAAATTTCTAATTGTATTGTTTAAATAAAAACTCAATTATTTGATTGAAAAATTAATTATTTTGTTAAAAATGTAAATATTTTGTAAAAAAAAGTCCTCTTTTCTATCAAAAGTTCAACTACTTTGTTAAAATTTTAATTTCTTTTATTTGAAGTTTCATCTCTTTCGTTGAAAATACATTTTTGAAACTGACATTTAGTCTATACCATTTTTGGTTAAAAATCATGTATTTTGTTAACAATTCGTCTTCCTTTGTAGAAATTAAATTGCTTTATGGAGAAGTTATAATTTTTGATTAAATATTACATTTTTCGGTTGAATTGTCAACTGTGAATATTTTTTGGTTGCATATTTTTTGGGTGGAAAATTCGATTATTCACTTAAAGTTGAACTACTTAGTAAAAAAAATTAATTTTTTCTTATTAAAGTTTTATGATCATAGTTGAAAATTCAACTATTTGCCTTTAAATTAGATTAAAAATTCAGCTTTTTGTAGATAATACTCTTTTTGATTTAAAAATTTAAAAATTTATTAAAATTAAATTGACCTTTTTTAGTAGAAATTTAATCTTTTTGGTTGAAAATGTTTCATTTTCGCAATTGTTTGGTTAAAACAAGGTTTTATAATTATGATTGAAAATTTAACTATTTGGTTGAAAGTTTAAACCTTTGATTGAAAAGTCATATTTTTCGCTTGAGAAATTCAACTTTTTTTAGATAATTCGTCTTTTTGACTTTAAAATTAAATAATTTCGTTGAAAATTCATGTATTTTGTTTAAAATTTGTCTTTTTTTGTAGATCATTTATTTTCTTGGTCGAAAATTCATCGGATTGGCTGACAATTCAACAACTTTATTGAAAATAAATTTTTTCCGTTAAAAATTATTTATCTTTATCTGAAAATGTAATTATTACAGGATTGATTAAAAATCAATCGTATATATTGGTTAAGTTTGAAAATCTTTTTTTTATAGAACATTAATCTTCTTGGTCAAAAATTCACCTTTTCCCTTGAAAATTTAACAATTTTGTTGAAAATTCGTTTTTTTCCTTCTTCAATTCAATTTTTTTTCACCGCTTTTATCTGAAAATTGAACTATTCCATTTTTGGTTAAATTTTATCCTGTAAATTGTATTAGTTAAAACACCAATTATTTGTTAGAAAATTAATTTATTTGTTTTCGATGATGACTTCAAATATTATTTCAGACTAAAAATTTTTTATCTTTAATCCATTCAATTTGAAATTTTTTAATTAAAAAAAGAAAATTTCGTTAATTATCAGCAATATTTGACCGTTCATTTAAAAGAATCCATTACAAACAACTGTTAAAAACTATACAAATTTGAACAGAATGGTTCGAAACAGAAAGCCAAGAATTGTTAAATTTGTAATGAGCTAAATTTTAAGTTTTAACGCTACAATTTTAATTTAAAAAAAGATTCAGAATTAATTTAAAACTTGAAATTATTTCAAATAATTTGAAAAACGATTTAGACTTTTGTAGATTAAAAAAAAGCTTCTTGAGAATTGGACAGTATTTAAAAAGAATAACAAAAATGGTTGTCATTGCTAAGAACATTGAAAATGATTTTTTATTTTGACAAATAAATTTTAAATGAGTATTTGAAAACATTTTAAAAATTAAAAAAACAAGAATCCGGAAGATTTTAAGGAATTTTTTTTATTTCGTAGTTTTTTCAATTTTAGGAAAAAATCTAATTAACAAAGTATATCAATTTTCAACCCAAAAGTTTACTTTTTAACAAATTAAATTATTTTTCTATCAAATAATTGGTGTTTGAAGTAATACAGTGTACAGGATAAAGTTTCAACCAAAAACTGAATAATTCAATTTCCAGATAAAAACGATTAATTTTTAATCAATCCTAGAATAGTTACATTTTCAGATTAAAACTATAATTTTTAATCGAAACAATGAATTTTTAATAAAGTTGTTAAATTCTCAACCAAGAACATTAATTTTTGACGAAGAAAATTAATGATCTACAAAAAAAGACAAATTTCAAACAAAATACATGTATTTTCAACAAAATTATTTTATTTTAAAGCCAAAAAAACGAATTATCTACAAAAAGTTGATTATTTTCAGCGAAAAATATGAGTTTTCAATCAAAGAGTTAAACTTTCATCCAAATAGTTAATTTTTTAACCATAATTATACAACCTTGTTGAAAAAAACAGTATTTTTTTTAAACAAAGTAATTCAACTCTTAGTGAAATAATCCACTTTTAAGCCCAAGAAGATGTACAGTTCATATTTCAACCAAACAATTGCATTTTTGACCAAAAATGATACATTTTCAACCAAAAAGATTAAATTTCTACCAAACAAGGTCAATTTCCAACAAATTATATGAACTTTCAACAAAATTATTTAATTTTAAAGTCAAAAAAAGTATCATCTACAAAAAAGCTGTTTTTTTAACCCAAAAATATGATTTTTCAACCAAAATTTTAATTGTCAACAAAATGGTTTAACTTTCTATCAAATTCTAGATTTTTAACGCTCAAAGATGCAATTTTAACAAAAATGTAAAATTTTTAACAAAAAATTTAATTTGAAGGCAAATAGTTGAATTTTCAACTATAATTATGAATCCTAAATAAGAAAAAATATAGTATAGATGAATTGTAAGTTTCAAACATGTATTTTCAACAACACATAAAACATATTTTCATCAGAATAGTTAAATTTTCAACGAAAGAGATGAACCTTCGAATAAAAAAATAAATAAATTTTAACAAAGTAGTTGAACTTTTGATACTTAGTAAAAAAATTAATTTGTTCTTATCGAGGATTCATAATTATAGTTGAAAATTCAACTATTTGCCTTCAAATTAAATTTTTTGTTAAAAATTATACTTTTTTGTTAAAATTGCATCTTTGAGCGTTAAAGGTCTATAATTTTATAAAAAATTAAACCATTTGGTCGTCAATTAAAATTTTCGTTGAAAAATCATATTTTTGGGTTAAAAATTCAGCTTTTTTGTAGATGATACTCTTGTTGACTTTAAAATTAAATAATTTTGTTGAAAGTTCATATATTTTGTTGGAAATTGACCTTGTTTGGTAGTAATTTAATCTTTTTGGTTGAAAATGTATCATTTTTGGTCAAAAATGCAATTGTTTGTTTGAAATATGAACTGTACATCTTCTTGGGCTAAAAAGTCGATTATTTCACTAAGAGTTGACAACAACAGATTTTTGTTATTCTTTTTAAATATTGTACAATTCTCAAAAAGCTTTTTTTTTTAAATCTGCAAAAGTCTAAATCGTGTTTCAAATTATTTGAAATAATTCAAGTTTTAAATTAATTCTGAATCTTTTTAGAAATTAAAATTGTAGCGTTTAAACTTAAAATTTAGCTCATTACAAATTTAACAATTCAAGGCTTTCTGTTTCGAACCATTCTGTTCAAATTTGTATCGTTTTTAACAATTGTTTGTAATGGATTCTTTTAAATGAAAGGTCAAATATTGCTGATAATTAACGAAATTTTCTTTTTTAATTAAAAAATTTCAAATTGAATGGGTTAAAGATACAAATCTTTTAGACTGAAATAATATTTTAAGTCATAATCGAATACAAATAAATTAATTTTCTAACAAATAATTGATGGTTTAACTAATACAATTTACAGGATAAAGTTTAACCAAAAATGGAATAGTTCAATTTCCAGATAAAAGCTGTGATAAAAAATTGAATTGAACAAGGAAAAAAAACGAATTTTCAACACAATTGTTAATTTTTCAAGGGAAAAGGTGAATTTTTGACCAAGAAGATTAATGTTCTATAAAAAAAAGATTTTCAAACTTAACCAATATATACGATTAATTTTTAATCAAACCTATAATAGTTACATTTTCAGATAAAGATAAATAATTTTTAACGGAAAAATTTTATTTTCAATAAAGTTGTTGAATTGTCAGCCAATCCGATGAATTTTCGACGAAGAAAATAAATGATCTACACAAAAATACAAATTTTAAACAAAATACATGAATTTTCAACGAAATTATTTAATTTTAAACTCAAAAAGACGAATTATCTACAAAAAGTTGAATTTCTTAAGCGAAAAATATGAGTTTTCAATCAAAGATTTAAACTTTCAACCAAATAGTTAAATTTTCAACCATAATTATAAAGCCTTGTTAAAAAAAACGTATTTTATTTTAGAAAGTAGTTCAACACTTAGTGAAATAATGGACTTTTAAATCCAAGAAGATGTACGGTTCATATTTTAACCAAACAATTGCATTTTTTACCAAACATGAAACATTTTCAACCAAAAAGATTAAATTTCTACTAAAAAATTTCAATTTAATTTTAATAAATTTTTAAATTTTAAAATCAAAAAGAGTATTATCTACAAAAAGCTGAATTTTTAATCTAATTTAAAGGCAAATAGTTGAATTTTCAACTATAATCATAAAACTTTAATAAGAAAAAATTAATTTTTTTACTAAGTAGTTCAACTTTAAGTGAATAATCGAATTTTCCACCCTAAAAATATGCAACCAAAAAATATTCACAGTTGACAATTCAATCAAATAATAATAATCAATCAAATAATTGAGTTTTTATCCAAACGAGATGAATTCCAAAAGCACCAATTTCTTTAATTTCTTTCAAATGCGGATCAAGATTTAAAGAAGACTATTATAATATAACATAATTATAATATTATCATTAATAATATATAAATATATGTATAATACTATTAATATTTATATAATTTATACTTTATACTTGAAGTAACGTAACCTCAAAATACACGCATATTAAGAGGTGCGCGAAGTATTTGAATCATGAGAATCGTCATCCCAACATCGAAATCTGAAAATATTAAAATCCCAATCTCTTCATTTTATTTCAAAGCAGATAGAGATATAAATACAACTGTCGAAGTGTTCCGACCGGCAATCGTGCACCTTCGAGTTTTCAAATTCAAAAGAGGAGAAATGGGTTGCGCGCGCAACCCAGGCATTTATATCGTCTCCTACCATATTCACACGGACATAGACGTGTCATAGAATTGGACCACGTCTCGTTTCAGATCTGGGATCACTGTCAGGCTCATTAGCTAATCAAAACAGCAAAGGAAACAGCAAGTTGCAATTGCAAGTGAAGCGGCACGTGTATGAAACGTGTGACGTTGAAAATTTGGGACAGATTTGTAGTCTTTATTTCGTTAAAAAATCAGTTGCCGGGCTTCTGCGGAATCAGTGGAATCATATAAGATATGCACTCTAATCATTATTGAATGTATAAACAAGTTTAACTTCATTATTTGAGAACAATGTACAAGACGTTTAATTTTGCACCTGAGAGGTTTGTACCGCTTTGACAAGAATTCGTCAAATTATTTTCTTTTTTCATCATTAGTAACAAAATCTATATCTTGAAAACGTTCTTAATCACGCGCACACAATCATGGATTGAAAGAAAATTGACTATCATTTTAAGATTTGTTTACACTTTTTGAGGTTAACCTTATAAGTTTTTATCGTTTCTATTTATACGCAAAGTAAAAAAAAACTTGTCTAGATTGATTTTGTGCTTTTACGTAGTTTAACAAAACACCAAAAAACTGAAAATTCCTTAGGATTATCATAGCAAATGCCAAAACTCTAGTGAGATTCCTACCGATACCTAATAAAAAAAATATATTTAGAGGTTTTAAATGCCCTACCGAAAAGAATCTTTGAGTGTATACTAAAAATTCTTCAGGTTGAAGAAGCTCAGAGAAATTCTCCGCAGACACTCAGGTAGATATTTTTAAAGGTCCAGGAAGGGGCGATTTCCATTTCATCGCGGTGTACCTGTTCGTCTTACCCTCTCCACTCGACTTCTCTTCACGTCACTGACTGAGCGAGATTGCTATGCCGGGCTTTGCCAGCGGGGGGCCCCTTTGTCCTAATAAGGCATAAAATGCCATACATAAAAATGTTATAGTTTTGCAATCAGCAAATTAAAAATATATTCAGAATCTATGTTTTTTTGCGATTCCAACTATATGTAACTTGCAATTAAAATATTGAACTTAGACTAAGTTATGGCAGATATTAGTTTGTTTTTACCCTGACTAGATAGCCTTATGGAATTTTCCGTAGAATAGTTGAAATTGCATCAGTTTATTTGGTAGAAAATTCGCCTGTTGACAATTTAAGACTCATCCGGTGGAAGTGATGCTCTTATATTTTCCATATTATAATTTACTATAATAAGTATATTCATTTTAATTCTATTCCCTGGAAAGTGAAGTTTAATTTTCTTTTCATAAATTGCCCTTGTGTTTAGTACACTAGTGAGGCCCTTATTTTTCAAAATCCTTTTTTTTGAACCCCTAGTTCTGTTCGATTGTCCAAGAATCGGCCATTATTTTTAATATTATAAAATTATTGTGTATGTCTATATGTGTATGTGTATCCTAAATAACTTATATTGTGTACTGTTTTGTTAAGGATTCCTCTTTCTGGTTTAAAAATCCAAGTACTTGATTTCAAGCATAATATTCTTCTAGGCAGTAGGGTAAAAATCCGTATATTCTATTAAATTGTCAACAGGCGAATTTTCTACTACCAAATAAACTGATGCATTTTCAACTATTCTACGGAAAATTCCATAATGCTATCTAGTCAGGGTAAAAACAAACTAATATCTGCCATAACTTAGTCTAATTTCAATATTTTAATCGCAAGTTACATATCGTTGAAATCGCAAAAAAACATAGATTCCAAATATAATATTTTTAATTTGCTGATTGCAAAACTATAACATTTTTATGTATGGCATTTTATGCTTCATTAGGACAAAGGGGCCCCCCACTAGCAAAGCCTGCCACAGCAATCTCGCTCAGTCAGGGACGTGAGGAGAAGTCGAGTGGAGAGGGTAAGACGAGCAGGTACACCGCGATGAAAAGGATACTGCCCCCAGAAAGCTCGTTTAAATGGTCTGAAAGCTTTAAAATATCCTTTCCGAAATTGAAATAGGAATACGATCGTAAATAACAAGCAGAGAGGCTATCTCAATAGAGTAGCCGACACACAATACTCATTTTTTAAAGCTTTTGGATTAAAATTTAGAAGTAGATTTTTTTAATTTCATAGTTAACAGCCTAAAACATAATAATTCGGAATCTACGGGTTTCGATGAGTTCAGATATCTAACTTCTTTTTTAATACTTAAAATTGGAATTAATAGAACGTTTCTCGTAAATGGAATGAGATACGCCAAAAAGACAACATTTTCGAATTCAACTAGAAAATTGTATATCAGTTCATAAGTTATAATTATAAATAAGTATAATGAGAAAATTCATCAATCAAAAAAAAGTGTTAATAATTTGAAGAGAAATTTAAAAAGGGAGAGCGGATTAGCCACGACCAACTACTGTAAATAACCCTGCCCGCCAGGTACGTGACGAATACAAAAGGAACACTATATTACCGTCGCACCACTCTTCAGGTGAAACGGTAACTTCCTCCAAATAGTTTCAGCAAAACCACTCGCAAAATAATGCATTAATTCAAATTTTGTTTTTTGCACTGTTAAAAGTATATCGAAATCTATTGCGGGCTTCTCTTCAAAATTATTTTTTTTCATTTTTAAAAATTTTTATTAACAAAATCTGAGATTATCGAATTCCGAAAATTTTGGATGTGAAAAATGGGAGAAGCCCGCCATGCGGAAAGTACTAATAAATATAATATCAATAAAAAAAGATTAAATTATTCATTTATTTAAACAAGGTTTTGCTGAAAACAAAGTAAAATAAACCAGGAAAAATTCTGCGGAAAACCGGTTTTTTAGTTCCCGGCTTTACCGCCGGTGGTCACTACTGATCTATTCTTGACTTGAGACTATCCTTGCGAAAACTGCAATGTCGGTAACATTCGAGAACTTATACCTGCGTATACCTCAGATCGAGACGAAGCCCTTGCTTATGACCCCATTTATTCCAGATGAAATAATGTGAGATTCTTTCAGAAAGGTTTTCTTTCTGCCAAACCTCTTCAAAAATAATGCAAAAATTGAAATTTCGATTATTTAATGTTCACTGCTACATATATAGATAAGGTGGGCTTCTTTCGAAATCAAATTATATCCGAAATTACAATTTTAGTATATAAATAAAAGAGAAGTGATTATTGAGCAATTTATTTCTTGGAAGATTTCCGTAAAAAAAAGTTTTTTTTCTACCCAAACACTAGAAAAATAATGAAAAATTTGCACTTTTGTTTATTTAATTTTGATTGATATACTTTCTTATTTGGCGGGCTTCTCTCGAAATTAAATTATATTCGAAACTACACTTTTAATATCAATAAAATAAAAGTGATTATTAATCAATTTATCTTTCCGTAGCTTTCGGTAAAAAAGTGTTTTTTTCTAACAAAACACTCGAGAAATAATGCAAAATTTGCACTTTTGTTTATTTAATGTTGATTGGTATAGTTTTCTATTTGGCGGGCTTCTCTCGAAATTAAATTATATCCGAAACTACAGTTTTAATATAAATAAAATAAAAGTGATTATTAATCAATTTATCTTTCTGTAGATTTCGGTAAAAAAGTGTTTTTTTTTCTACCAAAACACTCGAAAAATAATGCAATATTTGCACTAATGTTTATTTAATGTTGATTGATGTACTTTTCTATTTGGCGGGCTTCTCTCGAAATTAAATTATATTCGAAACTACACTTTTAATATCAATAAAATAAAAGTGATTATTAATCAATTTATCTTTCCGTGGATTTCGGTAAAAAAGTGGTTTTTTTTCTAACAAAACACTCGAAAAATAATGCAAAAAATGCACTTTTGTTTATTTAATGTTGATTGATATAGTTTTCTATTTGGCGAGCGTCTCTGGAAATTAAATCATATTCGAAACTACAGTTTTAATATCAATAACATAAAAGTGATTATTAATGAATTTATCTTTCCGTAGATTTCGGTAAAAAAGTGTTTTTTTTTCTACCAAAACACTCGAAAAATAATGCAAAATTTGCACTTT
>NC_046664.1:111155784-111159439 GCF_010883055.1 Belonocnema kinseyi
CGCTCCAAATTTTCACTTCAAACCACTCACTTTCACCCTTCACACCTTTGCCTTCACTCACCCTTCTTCCTTTACACTCGATCTCCGCACTTTCTGCCTTTTATGCATCCACTCACCCTTATTTCCTCAACCAAAGCCAAAAATACACCACTTGACTTTAAATAAATTATTGAAAATATTTGAAAATTCCTTGAAATGTTTTAAAAGAGCCTAAAATACTTTAAATCCTTTAAAATCTCTTAAAATTTTACAAAGCTCTTGAAAATTTCTTGCAATTTTAAAAATACCCTAAAATATTTTAAATCCTTTAAAATCTCATTTTAAATTATTGAAATCATTTGAAAACTCCTTGGAATCTAGTAAAATATCCTAAGATGTATCAAATCCTTTAAAATCTCATATTAAATTACTGTAATCAATTAAAAATTCCTTGGAACCTTTTAAAATACTCTAAAATATTTCGAAACCTTCAAAATCTTTTGAAAAATATCGACCTTTTTTAAAGATTTTTAATATACGTTGGAATTTTTTTTTTAACAACCTTGCTATAATTATTAAAATTCTTTGAAATTCCTTTAATTTATAAAAATGAATTAACAATTCAGTGAAATCTTTTTAAACATCCCCAAATATTTAAAATCTTTTACAATATCATACTACATTATTGAAATCAATTAAAAATTCCTTGCAATCGATTAAAATATCATAAAATATATTGAATCTTTCAAAATCTCATATTAAATCACCGTAATCAATTGAAAATTCCTTGGAACATTTTAAAATACTGTCAAATGTTGCAATACCTTCAAAATATTTTGAGATATCTTGACCTTTTTTTTAAAGATAGAAATCTGTTGAAATTTTTTAAAGCTCTTGAAAATTCCTTGAAATTTTAAAAATACCCTGAAATATTTCAAATCCTTTAACATCTTATATTAAATTGCTGTAATCAATTAAAAATTCTTTGGAACCTTTTTAAATACTCTCAAGTATTTCGAAACCTTCAAAATGTTTTCAAACACCTAGACACCTTTTAATGATTTCTAAAGTACTTCGGAATTTTTTAAAATAACTCTGTTAAAATTCTTTGAAATTTCCTTGAAATTTTAAAAATAAATTGAAAATTACTCGAAATCTTTTAAAACATTCACAAATATTTAAAATCCTTACAAATCTTTAGAAATTTCTTGAAAATATTTAAAGCTCATAAAAACTCCTTGAAAATTTGAAAATTCCCTGAAATATTTCAAATCCTTCAAAATATCATATTAAATTACTTTAATTAATGACAATTCCTTGGAATCTTTAAAATTCTCACAAATTTTTCATATCCTTCAAGACCTTTTGAAATGCCTAGGACTTTTTTTTAGGATTTCTTAATTACTTTCGAATTAAAAAAATGCCTTCTAAAAATTTTTTAATTCTTTGAAGTTTCTGTAAATTATAAAAATAAATTGAAAATTCGTTGACATGTTTTAAAATATCCTCAAATATTTAAAATCTTTGAAAATCTTTTGCAATCTCTTAAAATTTTTTAAAGCTTCAGATTGAAATTTAAAAAAGAGAAAAGTTTCAAAACGTTAAATATTGAAATGTTTGTAGATTAGAGTTTTGAAAATGAAACAAATAAAAATTCCTAACTTTCGAAATTTTATTTTCAAACATTTTCAACTACGAAATAGGAATAATTTTCAACTCGATGGGATTCAAGTCTTCAAATTTAGAATTGCAAACTTGGAAGTTTATTTATAAAAAATTAATAATTATAAATAAATTGAATGCGTTCAAAATTTAAATGTATGTTTTCAGTTGGACAATCTCTGAATGAAATTATTTCAAACTGAGATTTAGAAAACAGAAAAATTTTAAAACATTAAAAATTCAACTGTTTGTAGACTAGTAAAACTATCAAATTAAAGTTCTAATAGAAATTATTCGAGTTAAAGTTTAACTATTTCTAAAACGATTTTTGTATATAATTATAAAATTATATGTATATTTTTTAAGGCATTTTTAAATTTTCAAGGAATTTTCAAGAGATTTTAAAAGCTTTTAAAGGATTTGATATATTTCACGATATTTTAATAGATTTAAATGAATTTTTAAGCGATTTTAATAATTTAGTATGAGATTTGACAGGATTTAAAATATTTCATGGTATTTTTAAAATTTTAAGATATTTTCAAGAGCTTTCAAAATTTTCAAGAGATTTCAAAAGATTTGTAAGGATTTTAAATATTTGAGGAAGTTTTAAAAGATGCCAAGGAATTTTTAATTGATTACAGTAATTTAATATGAGATTTTAAAGGATTTAATATATTTTAGGATATTTTAATAGATTTCAAGGAATTTTTAAATGATTTTAATAGTGAAGTATGAGATTTTACAGGATTTGAAATATCTCATGGTTTTTTTTTAATTTCAAGATATTTTCAAGAGCTTTAAAAAATTCAAGAGATTTAAAAAGATTTGTAAGGATTTTAAACATTTGAGGAAGTTTTAAAAGATGCCAAGGAATTCTCAATTAATTACAGCAATTTAATATAAGATTTTAAAGGATATGAAATATTTCAGGGTATTTTTAAAATATCAAGGAATTTTCAAGAGCTCTAAAAAATCTTCAAGAGATTTCTACAGATTTTTAAGCATTTTAAATATTTGAGGATGTTTTAATAGATGTCAAAGAACTTTCATTATATTTTTCTAATTTTAAGGAATTTCAAAGAATTTCAAAGAAGTAGTTTAAAAATCTTTTTTAAAAAAAGGTCAAGGTATTGCAATATTTGAAAGTATTTTAAAATGTTCTAAGGGATTTTTAATTGATTACGGTGATTTAGTTTGAGATTTTGAAAGATTTAATATATTTTATGATATTTTAATAGATTTCATGGAATTTTTAATTGACTTCAATTATGTAGTATGATATTGTAAAAGATTTGAAATATTTTAGGGTATTTTTAAATTTTCAAGGAATTTTCAAGAGATTATAAATATTTTAAAGGATTTTAAATATTTGAGGATGTTTAAAAACATTTCACTGAATTTTTAATTCATTTTTATAAATTAAAGGAATTTCAAAGAATTTTAATAATTATAGCAATGATGTTTAAAAGCACTCCAAAGTATATTAAAAATCTTTAAAAGATGTCAAGATTTTTCAAAAGATTTTGAAGGTTTTGAAATATTTAAGAGTATTTTCAAAGGTTCCAAGGAATTTTTAATTGATTACAGTAATTTAGTTTGAGATTTTAAAGGATTAAAAATATTTTAGGGTATTTTTTAAATTGCAAGGAGTTTTCAAGAGCTTTGCAAAATTTCAAGAGATTTTAAAATTTGCTTCCTGAAAATTCAACTATTTTGTGGAATTTTTTTTGGCTTTGTTTAAAAATGAATATCTTTTAACTACAAGAAAATTATACTTTATGGAAAATAAATTTCTTTTGTGCAAAGGTCATGTATTTGATTAAAAATGCCTTTTTTTCTTATACAATTCAGCCTTTTGGATACAAATTAAATTTTTTGTTTAAAAATTTAAATATTTTGTTTAACACAGATTTAACACATTTTTTTGCAGAAAACTAATTGTTTTAGTTGAAAATTTAACTATTTTTATTAAAAGTTAGTCAACTATTAATTAAAATTAATGTTATATTTT